>NC_060901.1:24559904-24574904 GCF_014805685.1 Silurus meridionalis
GTCCAATATTAAAATGTCTAATTTTAGAAATGTAAACGTTTGTCCTTCTGGACTTTTTGTTTATTTGCAGTGATGCCATTGATTCAGTTGTTGGTCTGATACCAGTTGCCATGGTGATATTGTGGAGCAATTAACACTTAGATATGGGTTTGTCAGATTGAAACTGAGTGTGTGTGTGTGTGTGTGTGTGTGTGTGGGTGTGTGTGTGTGTGTGTTGTACATTGGTCAAGTCGATTTGTGTTGACATTTAAAAAAAACCCAACATGCATGTTTTCTCTCAGAAAAATGTGTGAAATTATATTTGAAATATTTTAATGGTATTTTTATATAATAAGATTTCAAGTCATGAGTTTTGTAGAATTGTGTAGAATTGTGCAGCATGTGAGAGTAAAACATGCTTCAGTGTAGCAGGTGATTCAGTTTTATTCGATGAGGCTGTGAATCAGAAGCCTGGTGCTCTGTACAGCATCTGTTACTGTGTGTGTGTGTGTGTGTGTGTGTGTGTGTGTGTGTGTGTGTGTGTGTGTGTGTGTGTGTGTGTGTGTGTGTCTGAGTGCAGTTGGACTGGACTCGCCCAGAAATAGGCACATGGTGGGTGTTGATGCTTCATCGTGTTTTCTCTCAATTTTATTTTCTGTTACTTTCTCACACACACACACACACACACACACACACACACACACACACACACACACACACCATTAATGCAGCATCTTATGGATAATAATATTATCAAAATAATAAGAAAAAAATAATAAAAAATAGATAAAATTGTGCACATTTCATACAAATTGTGTCCAAATGTTTCTTCAAAATCTTCCAAAAATAAGGTAAATTTTTCTTAAACATTATATTACGATATATAAATGTTTACATTTGGGTTAAATTTCCCACATGTTGCTTTATAACTTTAATTTTGCTGTTTGTGGGCGGGGCTGTGTTTGAATACAGATTCTGATGTCACAATATAATCTCGAGTAAATAAGACAATCATGGTGAAAATTATAATTTCGATTTTATTGCTATTTTTGAATGGAATATTGTGTTTAATTACAATTAACGATAAAAACAAAGTCTCTTTGTTTGTTTTTTTTGTCAAAAACAAGAAGTTTAGACTTACCCTTGAGTCCTTGTTTTTATCGTAAATTGTAATTAAACACAATATTCCATTCAAAATGACATTTTTGACCCTCTGATTTGTTCCAGTGAACACTGCGCTTAGCTCGCAGTCTGATCGCGATGATCTGATGGTAACGTTATAGTCTGACAGTTAATAAATCAGCGAGAAATTGATGATGCACATCCTGATTCGTGATTAATAGCTAGCTGATATTGTATTTGCAGTAAGTGTTTTTTCCCTCATCGGGTTCAATTTGATACAGTATTCATCTAAAATGGTCCGATTTTTGTGCTTTCTGTTATATGTGCAGATGAAATGTCAGTGTTCAGGGTAAAGTCGTGGCTCTGGAAGGTTGTGAGTTGAAACCTTTGTACTTAAATATTTAGTAGTGACAGACGTCTCATGTGAGCGTTTTTGAGGTTAACAATGTTGATCCTGCACTGCCCCCTTCAGGACAAAGCTGCTGTGCGACCACATTGATAACAACTGTACTGTTGTAAAATATATTATTTTTAGATTTATCCGTATATTTGCAAACATTGAGGATAAAACGTATTGATTTAATAGAATAAATTCCTTGTTAAAATTCCAGGTTTTTTGGGACAAACCATTGATTTTATGGCTTTAATAATAAAATCGCTATTACATAATTTCAGTAAGTAAGTTAATAATTGAATAAAATAATGTCATTAAATGCACTGCTGATTTTGACATGCGAAATGAAAAGTCGATGATTTAAACATCTGTTTAATAGAAATAAAGAAATAAACCACTTGATTGATAAATTCGAGGAAAATGCCAATTTAATAGACTATTATATCTTCACCATAATGTTAATATAACATTTTATTATTAAAACATCTGTAACATTTCTTACACTGTTGTTGCAGCCTTTTAAAAATTAGATATATATATTCCTTGATTAAAATTATAATACATCCAGATTATATTTGATAAATATTAGACTGTGTATTACAGGTTTTACTTCTACTCCGGTAATTATTTTTTTCCTCAGTAGATCACTGAAAAAATGTTAAACAGCACATGGAGAAAGAAAAAGTTTTTTATTTACACGTGTATTTTTCTGTCTGTAATGTTCATTATTAATACAAGTTCCTAGTTATTAATAAACTCAACAAAACTGCAGGGAAATAAAGAATGAACATTTTATTTCTGTCCACACACACACACACACACACACACACACACACACACACACACACACACACACACTCTCACACACACACACACACACACACACACACACACACACACACACACACACACACACACACACACACACACACACACACACACACACACACACACAAAATCTGTTCTGTTGGTCTATATTTAGATGATGATGTCACTCCCCATGTGCCGTGGCAACAGCAGGCTCCATGGTAACGCATATGAAGCAGAAGTGGCTGTATGTGACGTTTGATATAGAATCACTATAACAATGATGTGATGAAGGGAAGATCCTGTTTCCACCACAGAGTTGATTTATTTTCTTAAAACAGCATAAAGAGCATCAATGTGTTTTATACATGGACTTTATATGTTTTTAGTTTCTTCTAATACTGTGGAAATTTCACTTTTGTGACTGTTACTGCTTTGGCAGTTGTAAAGCACTTTCACTGGAGACTGCGTCTCTAAATGGTTCATAAATGTGTGTTTGTTTGTTAGCTGGGAAAGTCCCAGTGAAGGAGCTGTTACTAAAGAAATAATAACGTTCATAACAAATCCAGTGATATACTGAGACTCATTCTCTCTCTCTCTCTCTCTCTCTCTCTCTCTCTCTCTCTCTCTCTCTCTTTCTGTGTAGGTGTTATAACTGTGGAGGTCTGGACCACCATGCTAAAGAGTGCAGTTTGCCACCTCAGCCAAAGAAATGCCACTACTGTCAGAGTGTGACCCACATGGTGGCCCAGTGTCCCCACAGGGGGGCAGCATCACCCAGCAGCTCTCAGGATCCCCGTCTGCCCCGAGACGACACCCACTCTTCATCTCCAGAGGACACGCCTCCCACCTCTCAGCGCAGGAGGACGCCTCGAGACTGACTGCAGACTCTAACCTTTGACCTCATTTTGAGAGAGCCTGGATCCAGCATCATCTACCTCACACGCTCGAGGAACAAGGGAGGTCCTCGCTTCCTGCGCAGCTATGGCTATGGCAACAGCCGCGTGTGTGTGTGTGTGTGTGTGTGTGAGAGAGAGAGAAGACCCTGACTTTTTGCCCTCTATGCAACTATTGCACAGGTTATCAGGGGGTAACTGAGTGTCTGTGTGTGTGTGTGTGTGTGTGTGTGTGTGTGTGTGTGTGTGAAGTGGGAGATCAAAATCCGTAGTCATCACGTAAACCTCATGCCGTCTTCAAGCTGCTAATTTCGATCAAACTGCTATCACGAGTTACGGAGTTACAATCAACGTTTTTCTTTTTAAACATGGACATTCCCTGTTTAAAAACTCAAATCAATCCGCTTTAATGAACCAGGCTGCTCGTGAGCGTCGACCAAAAGCACGGGCTACACGCTAATGCTAATGCTAATGCTGCAGCTACAGAACAACCAATTGGAACAATTTACCGCCGAGTCATCAGTAACACACTGGTCGATTTGAAAACATGGGAAAAAAAACCCAATATATTTTATCCGGTATTTTTTGGTTTTTGGTTTTACACTCAAAGTTTGGATCAAAGTTTGTCGACATGGAAATTGTTGTGATCACATGACAATCACACAGCAACGTTTTCTGTTCACCTAAAGTGCGTTTTAACATGAAAGCAGTTTGAAGTATCCACTTACACCGAAACCGGAGCGAATCGGAAAAAAGACGAACATTTAAAAATAAGATGCGTTTTTTTAAATATCGTCTGTGCTTTGCAAATGCAGTTCATGTCAAAGTTGCTGAATTCACAATCATTTTTCTGCATTTAAAGAAATCAGGTGGAACTAATTAATCGTTAAAATTTAAATTAATTGAAGTTAATCCTTTTAATACTAGTAAAATAACTCGGCTTTGAGCTTTAATCTGTGAACGAAGCCAAAGTGTGTGTGAATGTGCGGAGGTTGTGTGAGTTTCTCTCGAGGATTATTGGTGAATTCCAGCTGTTCCAAACTCATGGCTTTACATAGACATAAACGTCTAAAGGCATTAGATCAATAGTGTGGGGTTGTTTTGTTGCATGGTGACCGACAGTACCGACGCTTAAACCTTAATATATGTCCTTAAAAAATTATATGAAAAAATATGTATATAAAAGCTAGATAACTGAAATAGTTTCTTTTCTAGCTGTGGCATTGAGTCATTCAGTCTCAGCCGAGACACGATCACAGACCCATTTCAATTAAATTCATAGCTAGAGACTGGCGTTAATATAAATGAACAGAGAACATAAATATGACTCCTCACTAGCATGATAGTTACCTAATGTTTTCCATTGATCCATCGCTCTTGTCCACACGTTTACGGAAAATGTCGCCTTTTTTTATTTCAGACACACAAATAAGGATTGAAATGAGCACAGCAGCCCAGTAGGTGGCGATGGTCATAAATCGTTCAGTCCAGCGCCTCGAGAATAACAGGATTTGCGTAAATGCAGTCTTCAAGCACCACAAAATCCTTCACATGAATCTTACTGTCAGGCCGAACTCCACCACAGCGATCATGCTAAGGGCTAAAAGTGACATTTAATGGCACAATATCGGAAATGTCTGCGCACAAAAGAACCACGTTTCAGTCCGACCTTTTTCTAAATGTTTACATTTTAACACGTTTTTATTAGTGACTCACAAACCCCTATATAAACTGCTCTGTCTGTAGATGTGTGGAGACTGGGACTGCTTCCTTTAGACAGGGACATGGAACTGATCATGCGTGACACTAAGACAGACCAGTGTCTGATGATGACAGTCAGCCGGTTGCACCTGTACGTCTGCTTTGAATCATTTACTCTGTGAACTCTCAGCCAATGGGATTTCATACATGAAGTAGCTTTTTAGAACTGGACTGTGATGACGTGTGTGAAGGAGCTTCAGTGTCAATCTCAATAACGATACTCTGACTCATCATGAACGCCATCCTGTCTCTCTTAACACGCGGCCCATATTGAGGAGTGTGTGTGTGTGTGTGTGTGTGTGTGTGTGTGTGTGTGTGTGTGTTTGCGTGCAGTTTCACCCAGAGAGAGAAACACAGTGCTGCTTTTCATAATCACTTGAACTGGCACAAAAAAAACGTGTGCAACTGCGACGCCTCTCCTCTGACCACACTGAATGTGAAAAGTTCTTGAACTCGCAGCTGGTTCCATAAACCTTTTTAAAAAAAATTTTTATTTTGGAAAACATTTTGTGTCGACAAATCCAACATTTACACACAGCATACCGTATTTTCCAGAATATAAGACTTGATGCGCTAATTTTTTCGTATTTATTTATTCTTTTTCTGCCGTTAGCTTTGCGCTACCATATAAATACTAATAACGTTTACAAAACTCACTAATGGAATTCCGTCATCAAAGGAATCCAGTGAATAGGAGCGTTAGCACACTAGAAGGACATTTACAAAAGCACACACTATCTATCTCTTTGACGTGCTGGACACCTCAGATACCTCGCTTTTCATCAAAGCACTATACTATCAAATGTTTTGAGAGGAAGCTCACAAGACTTGTATTTAGCTTGAGTCTGGAAGTAATCTTGGATAGCTTGTTACTGTTTTTACCCCTGTTTGTGTCCAATTAGTATTTTTCTCAAAAGTCGCTGTTGTGACATTAAAGCGAATTTGTTCTGCGCTCTAGCTAGCTTCCATCGTGTTCAGATATTGTTAAAAGTCTGGTACATTCGGTCAAAAGATTTAGAGGAAGAGGATATTTGAATAGCATTTTAGTATTTCAAGAATGGACGAGACCAACTAGAGCCCCTAGGAGTTAGTGATTAGCTAACAATTGTTTATGTTTTCAGCATTTTTAAAATGACATTTATGTGAACTAGCTAGCTAAAGTTATTTCTCGGCGCTAGTTAGCTATTAATCTTGCAAGGTGTCGCTTGACTGACATGAAAGAACCATTCGATTAAGTTCAGACTTGCAAACTAATATTTATCTCGTACATCAGGTAGCTTGCTCCAGAGCGACTTCTGGAAAATACGGTATACGTACTGGTTTTATAAAGAATAAATCAGCTCTATTTTGGTATAGATGTTTATACCAAAGATGACAACTGTGCTGAAGTCATGTTAAGTGTGGAAGTTCTGCGTCAATCTCTCGAAACATGAAACGAACAGAAGGTCTGACACTGATGTGGCACGCAGTGTATCGACTGCACGATTATTATGTTTCTGTGTGCATGCGTGCGTTCTATTTAATCGATCGAAGAAAAAAAACAAAACACAAAAAAACTGCAATCCGTGAGAGAGAGCACAGTTATATTATACTGCCTATTTTTTTACCCACAATTCCTCTCAGGATGAACTTCTCTCAGGGAACGAATGGAGTAACTGAACTGATCGTATTCTCTTGGGAAGACTGTGCCGTTTTCTTCAACGCAAAACCTCATCACTGTTGATTTTCCACACATGCAGTACAACAACGTGCTGATCTATTAACAACTACCTCTTTGAGTTTTACATAGTCATGCGTTTGTTTCATTCGTCTGTTTGTTTTTGTTTCATGGGGTTTTTGCTTTTTGTTTTCTGTGTCATATATGAATGTTTTATTTCTATGGTAATACGTTTGTTTACAGTAAAAGCCTACCTCATTTTCTCTGTTCATCTCGGCCTGTATGAGGTCAGCGTTTGAGGTTCTGTCCTGATGTTCTGAGCCGCTGTTTGTGGAGAGAAAATCAGACAGAGCGCCGTATTCATCTCTGATAATATCAGGCTTTAGCAATTTTTGCAGTTTATACATGGAATAGTGATGTGTGTTAGTGTAAAGCTGGGCATACACTACACGGATTCTAAAAATTACACAAACAAACAAACGTAATGTTTTATAAAAATACAAAATCCTAATCTTTATGAAATTAACACAATTAGAAAAAAATTATCGTCAATATATCGACTTTCATAATGCGATAACGAAGCATTATAGAATCATAGGATGCTCATATCTCCATGTATTGATTCTCCATCCTGGCACAGTAGAATGCTGTCAAGAATTCAAAGCATCAAAAGCATTGAAAATGCACGTGTTTAAATGTAATTTACTAAAAGTTTTACCAATTTTAATAAAAATAATTAAAATTTGCATTCAGAATTTGGAGTAATGCTGCATTTCCATTGTAGCTAATAAAATTCAGATCTGCCGTTCTATTATTATATTTCAATTCGATGATGAACATATTTAAAACAAAGCACACATTTCATAGCATTTAATATACCATACTATAACTGATCAGATCTCTTTCACAACTTGCTTTTAAAATACTGATACAGTATAATGTTCAGCTTGAATGGAGAAGAAAATGTTACGCTATAGGAAGAATTTTCATTATTATTGCAGAAAGAACCTAAATAACAAATGTTCTGCACTTGTTTAACTTTTAATCGAATGTATTTAGATAAAGGCAGGAAAATACTAAAAACTTAGCAAAACTATCGATGAACTTCATTCGTTTCTGATAACTCCAATCCTGCTAATTACAACTAATAGCTAACAATAAAATATGATAAACATATGAAAATATTGATGATGTAGGTTAAGAGAATGAAACATAGTGTTAATCAGTGCAGTTTCGAGTAATTAATTTACAATCCTTTTGAAAAAACATTAAACTAGCATGCTAACATCTTGACTAGCAACACTACTGCTTCACTGTTTACAGTGAGACTAAATCACTGAGACACAATAAACATTTGGCAGTTTTACAAGTGAAATTTTTGCTGACAGCAACAAATATTTTTAGATCTTTTTTTTTTTTGATGATTTGCTATTTTTGGATTTTAAAAAAGGATAAAAAAAAACAAAAGGCTAACAGTCCTATAGTGTTTGTCCAGCTAAACACTTTAGTGGAAGTGTATTAACACTGATCGTCCATCATGTGATTTACTCCACATGAACATCTCAGCGTTAGAATCATTAATAAAACATTTTTCTGATTTAACTGTTTTTCAAGTATGAAAGTATTAATTGACACTGAAGGTATAGAAACTAACTCAGTCGTTTAGGAAGTGCCAGTAAGTACAGAATTGTTTTTATCTTTGTCACTGGAGTGCCTGTTCTCATTGCCATCAATGAAGTAGTATAGTGTTAAAACTGCCTTTAAAAAAAGTCTAAAATCTTAGGAATTCTTGCAAATGGCCTTTAGTTGTAAGCTGTTCATATTAATACACAAATATAACTGTTTAGGCATGAGCCGACTCGAAGCGTTTACTTCAGTTCATCCTAATTTCATAATCTTTTATCATAATTTCCCATGTTATTATTATTTTTATATTATTTATACATTTATCAGTACTTGTACCTTTTGTTTTTTGTCACACAGATGACTATTTAGACAAATGAAGCGAGTCAACTGACTAATGAAATGTAGAGAAATCGACAATACTTTAAAGGATACATGATATTAACAATATTTTAGCGTAAGGGTGTATTGTTTAATCAATTATCAGGTTAATAATCATGTAGTCTTGTACTAAAAGTTCATCTACATTCATGTACATTTGATTTCAGCTGCTTTTTTCAGAGGAGGAGTTGAAATACACCGGTGTTACATTCGTTAAATTATTAAAACATTAATTTTACGTTATTAAAACATTATTAAACATTCATTACGCATGTGTTGTGTGGAAAGTTGGTTTTTTCAGTTTATTGCTGGATAGAAGAGCATTAATGCAATAAATCAGGTTCGGACCTCTTTGTCAACATTTTGAAATACAGCTTGTTCCCTTTGAATTTTTCCGACAATGAAATCTCAAGCATTTTTAGAGGAAACTCTGTCAGGTTTTTCATTTTGGGTTTTCTTTCAAATAGATTTGTAAAATTTTAACCTGTTCTCTGTGTAACAGTAAAACTCTACAAGTTTAATACAAAATCATTTGTTGGGCAAAACCCCATTCTAACTACCAGTTTTGTTTCTTTGTTCTTTTTTTCTCCATTTAAAACCCCAATAGTCATTTTGTCTGTGTTTTAAGCATTGAAGGATTTTTTAACTCAAATGTCACTTCTTATCCCACTTCTGCTTTAAAAGTCTGTATGAAACTTATGAGGGAGTTTTCTGGTATTGACTGATCTGAATAAAGTAGCGATGAGAAACTAATTTGGACCTAGATGAAAGTGTACTTTAGGCAGTTCACCATATAAACCCCAATGAACTCAGTGAACTCTTTTGCCCTCTCAGAGCTCATATAGTAACATTCACTCACCTGCATATTCCTGTTCAATTAAATTAAATTAATCCTGTCTTTCTTTGTCTTTTATTTTCAAAGCATATCACTCATTGTATCCTCATTATCTGGTCTGTGAATTCTTGTTGAACTATGTTACTTTTGAAGATTAATTGATTGAAATTAAACCTGCTATATCGATGCTAATACACCGTGTATTGTTTTGTTTGTCAGATAATTAAAAGGGTCTCCGTTCGGACTGCTAACCAATCTTAATATTTGATCACACGAATGATCACAGTTTTCAATCATGACCAATTCTTTAAGGAGCAACATTTTGAGTTATTCTTTTAATGCACTATAGCTTGATTTTTGTAGTGCATGTTTTAGCCATTAATTCATTTTTATTTCATTGATTGTCATTACTGCACAATGTGAAACACTATGTTGCGATCAATCAGTATAATTATGATAATTGGTCACTTTTAGAGGTAGATAAGAAACTATTTGTGATAAAACTAATCAAGGTTGTGATTCTCATCTCAAATTTTAATCTCTACAGATCAAACTTTTAGTACAATAAAATAGGGTTAAGGGGTTAGAGTTAGGGGGTTAGAGTTAAGGGGTTAGAGTTGGGGGTTAGAGTTAGGAGGTTAGGGTTGGGGGTTAGAGTTAAGGGGTTAGAGTTATGGGGTTTGCTGGTTAGAGTTAAGGGGTTAGAGGGTTAGAGTTAAGGGGTTAGAGTTAGGGGTTATGGTTGGGGGTTAGAGTTAGGAGGTTAGGGTTAAGGGGTTGTGGTTAAAGGGTTATGGTTAAGGGGTTAGGGTTAGGGTTAGGGTTAAAGGGTTAGGGTTAAAGGGTTAGAGTTAATCAAATCAAATCAAATTTTATTTGTCACATACACATACATACAGAGTACGACATGCAGTGAAATGCCTATATACGACTGTCCGGCATGAGGGAATAGGATGGGGAGAAAAATAAAACAAGGAAAAAGAAGGCAGATAAATATAGAGTGTAAACTAAGATATAAAATATATAAAGATATATATGAGGAAAAGTGTATATACAAGGTATACTTATGACAGTAAACAATAATCACATTAGGTGGTTGATGTGATTGTCCTTAAAGTGACCGCGTGTGGTGTGGTGTGGTATAAAGTGACCGCGTGCGGTGTGGTGTGGTATAAAGTGACCGCGTGTGGTGTGGTGTGGTATAAAGTGACCGTGTGGGGTATGGTGTGGTATAAAGTGACCGCGTGTGGTGTGGTGTGGTATAAAGTGACCGTGTGGTGTGGTGTGGTATAAAGTGACCGCGTGTGGTGTGGTGTGGTATAAAGTGACCGCGTGTGGTGTGGTGTGGTATAAAGTGACCGCGTGTGGTGTGGTATAAAGTGACAGCGTGTGGTGTGGTATAAAGTGACCGCGTGTGGTGTGGTGTGGTATAAAGTGACCGTGTGGGGTATGGTGTGGTATAAAGTGACCGTTTGCGGTGTGGTGTGGTATAAAGTGACCGTGTGCGGTGTGATGTGGTATAAAGTGACCGTGTGCGGTCCGTGTGCAGTGTGGTACAAAGCACTTTTGTACGTCGCCCTGGATAAGGGCCGCAAATGTAAATGTAAATGTGTGGTATAAAGTGACCGTGTGCGGTATGGTGTGGTATAAAGTGCACTGTGCTGTGCAAGTCCACAGTTAAAGTGACAGTCCAGAGATTAAAGTGTCATGGTGCGAAAAAAAAAATATTTGCAGAAAAGTGTGGCAATGGAGAGAATGGACCAGTTCTAGGTCCTGGGTTTTTCCTGGTTCAAACTCTGAATGGCCTGTGGGAAGAAGCTCCTCCTCATTCATGAGACATGAATGACATGACCGCTCCTGCTTATCAACTCCTTAGTCTTGCTGACGTTCAGGAGAAGGTTGTTCTCCTGACACCATCTCTCCAGGTTTTTAACCTCCTGTAGGTAGGCCATCTCGTCATTGTTGGAGATCAGGCCCACCACAACGGTGTCATCAGCAAACTTGATGATGGTGGTGGAGTTGGAAGTGACCACACAGTCGTATGTGTACAGTGAGTACAAGAGGGGGCTCAGAACACAACCCTGGGGAGCTCTAGTGCTGAGGGTGATGGGGGATAAGGTGTGTTTTCTGTCTGTCAGGAAGTTAGAGATCCATTGGCACAGCGGCAGGCTGAGTCCCAGGAAGGCATTGGAAAGGAAAATAAATAAATGACGTAAAGTGAAATAAAATAACATAAAATATATTGGTCTTTAACCAACTAAGAAAATACACAATGTTACATTGACATAAAAATGGTTTACAACATTTACAACAATCTTTAATACAAAGGTTGTTGGACAACCTGTAACATGCAAGGTAATTGATTAAGAAATCCCTACAAATATATAAATAACAAATAAGTAGGTGCTCTGAGAGATGATTCTGGTGAGATTTTCACACTTATTTACCCCAATACAACTAAATATCCATTTTTAGCAAACTTATTTTCTTTTTACCATTTCATGACACAGAATTTCCACCAGGTGGCGGTAAATATTTTCAAAATTTTTTAAGATTAGTGGTTTATTTACTCCAAACACACTTACTTCAACTGATCTGCTAATAAACTGCTATGCCTGAGGTGTGTGCTGGAGAGGAGGCTTTCTTCTGGACTGGAGGTTCTCCAGGTCCAGAGCAGTGGAAGAGAAAAACGCCAGTAAATGTGGGAACATGAATGACAGGTCGGAGAGAGCGAACAAGAGATACAGAGAGAAAGATAGAATAAAGAAATGTTATATATTATAAGTTATTAGTACATAATAGTAAGTGTGTTTAATTAAATCTACTTACAAATGAGGCAGGACTCAAAACCAAGATATAAATGATATATATATATTTGTTGGTGTAATTAATAAGAACAGGACAGTCCCAATAATGTCCCTCGCATCCACATCTCGTGGGTTGAAGGCTGATTTTCCACCAACTGAACAGCAGAACACGTAAACAACAAGGCATGACAATGAACTGAATCATTCAGGATCCTTATGAATATTCATAAGTGTATTAATCAGATAACGTGATGGCAACAGCAGCAACAACACAAGCAAAGAGTTAATTGATTGGCTTTTAACGTGATGCACTCAATCAGTTATGGTGTCCATCAATCGCACAACTCTGGGCTATGCTCACAGGGTTACCAAAGGCACACACACACAAACACACACACACACACACACACACTCATCTTAAAGTGGCACAGCAAATGAAGAGACAGGGCCCTGATGGGACAGGAGCAACAGAAAAACGACCCTGGGTAAAACAAACAACTGCAGCAAAAAAAACGAATCAGAGTGAGAGATGGAGAGAGTGACGGATGAGGAAGTGCACTGGCCGGCAGCAAACGCACAGAGATGATTAATACGGCCAGAAATAATTGCATTTCATTAAGATTGATGAGACACCATTTAACCTCATCTCTCTCTTCTCTTTTTCTCTACCCTTTCTCTCTCTCTCTCTCTCTCTCTCTCTCTCTCCCTCTCCTTCTTCCCTACAGCATTCATCCTTTGCGATTCCGAGAGCATCTCTATAGCAACATCAGCCCATGATGAAGTGTCTGTTATCTCAGCAGCCAATCAAAATGAGCGATCCACATATGCACAGACAAACACACCCCAGTGGTTATTATTCCTCCTGGTCAATGAGGTGTCAGAATATGGAAATGACACAGAAAGGTGATTATGATTCTAAGCGCATAACTGTTACACTAATTTTTTATTACTGAGAAAGATCTGTTATTAAAGGAACCTCTCAGAGGGGCCAGAAAAATCACATTTACACGAACGTAATCGATCAGACAAAACATGTTTAGTGTCTGACTTCTGTTTCTTTAATTTCACACTGGAGCTATGAGGCAGTAATGAACTGTGGAGTCGTGCTACTATTACGGGCGAAGCCGAAAGCTACAGCATATTCAATGATGGCCGATCTCGAGCGCGTTTTTTTTCAAAAACAGTTTTTGAAGTGAAACTTCTCTCGAGTTTGTAAAACACGCAGACACAATGTACAATAGTTTCAACTTTAACCTTTTATTTCCCTTCTTTTTTCTTTGGTCTTCTGATGATTTCCACCATCAGGCAGCTTTTTTTTATTTCACAATTTACCATGTGCATCTTCTGAGACACACTTCTGAGACCTGGGGGGGGGTGTAGCTCAGTGGTCAAGGCACTGGGTTACTGATCAGAAGGTCGGGGGTTCAAGGTATCTCTGATCTCAGTATCTCCAAGCTTCCACCCTTGGGCCCCTGAGCAAACCCTGGGATATGTGAAGAAAGATTTTAGCTGTAATGTACATGTGACAAGTATAAAGCACTAAATTAAACAGAACAGAGTACAGCCTTCCACATACATGAGCTCATAGATGGCCATGATAGATAGATAGATAGATAGATAGATAGATAGATAGATAGATAGATAGATAGATAGATAGATAGATAGATAGATAGATAGATAGATAGATAGATAGATGCATTTATTTGTCAAATATACACTGAAGCAAAGTAAAATTCTCTCTTTCTTTGCGTATCCAAGGTTAGGAAGGTGGGGTTAGAGTGTACAGTCACCCATTACACAGCCCCAGGGTCGCAGACTGGCAGTACTGGTGCTTGAATCCCTGACCAGTAACCCAGAGCTTTAACTGTCACTTACCCCATAATGAGAACAGCATACGGAGACTCTGCCATTTCATCTACACCGAGAGCACAGCTTGTTTTGTGTCTTGGCTCCAGGCCATGTATAGCTGTTGCATCATCATATTTTTCTTTGTATTCTCCATTTTGTAATGGTTTATCTAATAACCTGGTCACAGTAAGTTTTTTTGAGAGCAAGTAGTGTGCTTTTCATATTGATCCACAAGTCTATCGGAGCAGAGAATCTGTAAAGCGTGTATCACTCAATGCTGGAATGTTACACAGGTGTTGGACACGCTTGAAGACTTGACTGCTCCATTATATCTGTTGGTCTTGTTGTGTCTGGTCATTACTAATTCTACTACCTTATGTTTAAAAATACAGTTGTGTCTACAATGTGTTCCCCAAGTACTCACCAAAACACAGACAAACTAACACAAAACATCACGAGTGATCCGTACAGGAGGTCATTCTGACAACCTTTAGAAATCCTGTAAACTCATTTGATTTGTATTTATGAAAGTTCTCCATGTTTGGTTTTTTTATGGGCATTTTCGTTTCTTCTGTATATGGACTTTGAAGAATTCGTCAACTAAAAAGTGAACTGCACATTTCTCTTCTGTTGTTCTAGTTTTGTATGAAGTCAATTTTACGACCCGAAAAATATAAATAGAGGCATAAAATGAAGAAACTCGACGTCCTCCATGTTCTTCTGAAGCATATTTTTGTTATAGGGACATCGACATAACCACACTTGGGAAAGTGTATTAATATAATCAATATAATACTCATTTATATGTAATGTCTCCAAAACTGAGTTACGCATATGATACATGCACTGATTAGTTAGAGAAAGGAGTGAAGAAGGAAAACATGGCGGCA
>NC_060901.1:24577404-24584904 GCF_014805685.1 Silurus meridionalis
CACTAACACAGCTTGGTCTCTTTCTTTCTTTCTTTCTTTCTTTCTTTCTTTCTTTCTTTCTTTCTTTCTTTCTTTCTTTCTTTCTTTCACAATTTCACAATTATATATATATATATATATATATATATATATATATATATATATATATATATATATATATATATATTAGAAATGAAATTTGTATGATTTTTCTTTAAAAATTTATTTTCTTAGGTTTTTTCTTCTGCCATTCCCTTCATATGATTATTGACAAAACCAATATCTATAACACTGGTCTCCTTGCCTGACAAAAAATTATCTTGATGTTATTGAATCAGCGAACAGTTTTTTTTTTAGTAAAAACAATAGCTCGTTATTATTTTGTAAAATAAAACCCAACCTGGTGTAGTTTGTGAACTAGTATTATCCAGCTAATCAATACAAAATAGAGCTAGTGTAAGTAAACTAGCTCAAACAGACAGATGTAATAAGCTATTAATAAAAGTCACGAGTCATAAAATTGTTGTAACATCAAAACCTCCACACCTTTTAACATACAAGGCCGTAAGTCTTTAGTGAAGGAGTGTGTAACCAGTTTAAAACGAAACAATGAATTTCGACATCTGACAGAGTGAAATTTCTCTGCACTGCAACTGTCACTGCAGTGTTCTGTATCGAAAAACCATGTTTGTTTTCCCCTCACGCTTCATCCGGTTGAACTCTCTCCTCCTTATTCTCTCTTTTCCTCCCTTCAAAAATATCACCATCTAAAAAAAATGTTAATCCTATGTAAACTCCCAGTGTTCTGCCCCAAGGTTTGGGCACTAATGTTCTAAATATTAACCTCGTGCAGACGTGTGTGCACTTACAGTTATGGATTTTGTTCATAATGTAACTGGCACACACACTTACACACAATTCTTCTACTATCAAGACGTAATCATGTTAAAGCGCGATTAAAACTTGCTCTAATTACCTCTGGCCTCATTAAGGGAATGGAAGATGAGCAGAGTCGTTTAGGCAACGGAGCGAGTCGGTGTTCTGCTCGGTTATTTAAAGATTCAGCTAAACCAAACTGATATACATTATTTAAATAAAAATGAATCACTGGGGAGTTTATGAACCTGACAAGTAACACAGTCTGTGTGTGTGTGTGTGTGTGTGTGTGTGTGTGTGTGTTTTACACCAGGATTCACACACAGGTTTGTTAAAAAACACACATTTCTCATTAGGTTTTATTTTATTATAATTTTTATTTTTTATTTTTTGTTACACATTTCCCCTGACAGTAAACTTCCATGCATGAATGTAAGAGAATGCGTCTATGTGCATGTGTGTGTGTGTTTCTTTGAGATTCGTCCTGTGGGTGGTCTCGAGTCCCGTAGGCATCACTGAGGTCAAATCATTTTAGAAGAAACCTTGTTTGTTTCCTGTCTCAGCCTGATGACATCATACACTAACGAGCAGAATTAAATCTACACATCATGAAATAATCACTGATTTAATGGAAATCCTGTAGCCACAACAAATTTAATAACTTCCCTATGCCGACATATTCTTTACTATAATTTATTAAAGAATGACATGTCATGCTTGTATCCTGTTGCTAAATTTTGATATTCGAATGAGAAAAAGGTGAGAGAACAAATGATCTTATAGCTGCTGTGAGATAAGTGAGAAAAGGTCCTAACTTTTCTCCTGGATGTTTTGTAGATGAAAATCCATGAGCCAAGTAAGTTCCTGTTCTTACTGTATGTTACAGCACCTCAAACAGCAGTTAATCGCTCCCCCTCAAAGAAACCATTGTCATGCTACTGAGAAAATCATTGTTCTCATATAAATGGCAGAGAAATTACAATTATAGCGTTATGTGTGAAACTGGAGACTCTCGTCCCTAAATGCTGAATAAAAGTCTCCATATCCTGGAATAAACATCCTCATATAAATGCTTCTACCTGTACATGACTTGTTACTAATCAGAGTCCTGACTTGACAAATCAGTCAAAAGATGTAGTAATAATAATAATAACAATAATGATCATAATATGTTATTTATTTATTTCATTATAACTAGCAATGCAGCGCTCCAGTCGTTCCTGCCACTTCTGGAATGTGTACCTTTTGCAATTCGTGCTGATCTCCACAATGGAGTCAAAACGGAGACCTTTAAGCTGGATCTTCATCTTCAGGAAGAGACCGGAGTCTGAAGTGGGTGAGGAAATGAGTTGTTTCCGTGTTCAAAAGCAGATGTGGTAACGCAAAATAGCACCAGTTTCACAGCTCACAATGTACACAGTGACTTCTGAAGGTCGGTGCTCCATGTGACCGTGCGTGCAGACTTGTGCTGCCATCTGTTGGTGTGTTACAAAACAAATCTCGAAACTTTTTGATGCCAAGGTGTATCATACATTACTAAGCTGCCTTCATGCTCACTTTAATCTGTGGTGTTTTTTTCTATTTCATCATCAAATAGAATTAAAGTTTGTGGACACTTGACTATAAGATTGGTATGTACTTTTTGAACATCCTAGTCTACAATTGGTTCCCATTTCCTGTTATGGGAGGTGGTAGCTCAGTGGTTGAGGCATTGGACTCTGGATCGGAAGTTTACAAGTTTAAATACCAGCATGACCAAACTGGATTGTGCTTGTGGAGATTCATTCAGACACGAGGGTGTTAGTAAAATCAGGGACTGATGAAGGTGAGGTGAGAAGGACTGGGGTCCAGTCAGCTTTCACGTTCATCCTAAAGATTCAGTAGGGTTTAAGTTCTACAGCAGGAGATCTTCCAAACACTTCCAACACATATCTTAATGGAGATTTACTGGTTTTATGCAGAGGGGTATTGTCATGCTGGAACAGGTTTATGTCTCTTAGTTCAAGTGAAGGGAAAATTTCATGCCACAGGATCCGAAGACTTTCTATACAATTGTGTGCCTCAAACTTTGTTGTAGCAGTTTGGATTCTAAAACCCACAAAGTGAATTTTAACTGGATTTGAAACAGTACAGAAATATAAGACGTTGAGTTTTTTGCTGTTTAAGCTCCAGAAATAAACTCCGGCTTCAGGAAAGGGAAAAGACTCTGAGATGACGGATGATTGACAGCTGATTAGTGTGTGGCTTTAGTGTGGTGGATAGACATGGGAAAGGCCTTTCTGAGGTTTCATAGAAACTTAGAAAAACACACACACACACACACACACACACACACACACACACACACACACACACACACACACACACACACACACAAACTGTCAGTTCAGTCAGAACTTCAGAAAAGTCATGCTTTCTAATAAAGTCTTATTTCAGCCCCCATCCATCTCTTGATAGAAGGGTCAGACAATGTTAACTCTGTGTGTGTGTGTGTGTGTGTGTGTGTGTGTGTGTGTGTGTGTGTGTGTGGGTGTGTGTGTAAGAGAGAGAGAAATGGAGTCTGGACATTGATAAATTCCCTCTGTCAAACGATCGATAAATGTCTGTTATGGGCTTGTGATAGCCTGCAGCTAGCATCATAATTATTCTGTCACACGGTGCTGCCACACACATACATACACACACACACACACACACACACACACACACACACACACACACACTTACTAAGTTACACACTGACATGTGATTGGCAGGTGGACAGCTGTAACCGAGGGCAACAAGCATAGACCCACCCCTTCAGCCACCCACACATGGCCTTGCAGTATACACTGTCACATGACCACCAGAGTAACAGACAGAAAGGAAAACACACAGACACACACACACACACACACACACACACACACACACACACACAGTCTCATTCACTGCTAGACAAACAAGCTGCAATCAACGAAATTATTATGGGAAAAAATCTCAAAAGGTCAACTTATTGCATGAAACGGTTTTTACACGCACACACACACACACACACACACACACACACACACACACACACACACACACAGTTCAAAAGTTTAAAAAAAGTGAATGTTTCCGCTGCTAATATTAAGTGCTGATAAGCATCAGTGAAAGCATAAGCCATGGCCTCTGAAAGTCTGTGTGTGTGTGTGTGTGTGTGTGTGTGTGTGTGTGTGTGTGTTAGGATAACAGTGCTCCTGGCGTGAGAGCGTGAGCTGATTATTAAATATGAATTGGAACAAATCCATGGTTTTGCCCTCTCTGATTGGAAGGTCACAAGACATGATGATCTACACACACACACACACACACACACACACACACACACACACACACACACACACACACACACACACAGATCTGACAAAACTAATCATTGTCATTCACCCCTTAATCGTTTTCCATGTTTTAGGACTGAAAAGTCAGAGGTATGTGTTGAATTTCCTCACAGTCTCCAAGTCCTTACAAAAATAAATTGTAGGTTTGGGTTGAAAGTCTCACATAATAGCATGAATTATCTACATTATTAATTATATTCATTGAAGGACCTCAAAAAAAAACAAAAACTACTACAAAAATGTGTCTAAAACCAGTTACTATTACTTAATTAATGAACCGAATTCTAGCTGTGTGTTTACTCCTATTAGCTTCTGTTATCTGGTTCCTACCACTACTACTTTGTACTACTTCTAACTTACAAGTATTTAAAACTTCTATTGGTTAATACTACTATTTTGCTAGATTGTTTTTACTACTTAATACAACTATTTGTCAATAATCTTTATACTATTCTATTTTATTTTATATTTCTTTTAATTTTTACTATTACATAATTTGTATCTACTTATATTACTACTCCTGGATATTGTTACTCTACAGTACTAACTACTAATATATTAAACTATATTAATAAAAGGGCCTTGTACCTTGTAATATATACATTTAAATTGTATAACCTTGTTATATCTGTAAAGCTGCTTCGGGACAATGCCCATTTTTAAAATAGCTCTAAAAATGAAATTGAATTAAATTAAATTAGTAGTAGTTCCATCTTGTATTTTGTAGTACTACCAAATTGCAAATGCCTGCTAGTTACAACTTAGTACTAATTATTATATCATCTACCTAATACTACCACATTGGTGGTTAAATGATTATTTGTTCTGGGTTTCTGATCAGAAGTTTAAAGATTCAAGCAGCATGCCAAACTGTCAATGTTGGGCCCTTGAGAAAGGCCCTTAACCCTATTCTGCTCTGTGCTTCCTACCAAGCTGGGGTATACATAGAAAGAATTGAACTTTGCTGTAATGTATATGTGACAAGTAAAAACCTCTTTCTATTCACTACTACTTATTACCACTCAAAGCCCTGACTGGTGCTACCACTACATATGTTCTACATACATGTACATGTTCAGGTACAAAACCAGCCTCCAAGTAGGATGACACCAGGTGACCTTCATGTGAGCAGTGTGTGTGTGTGTGTGTGTGTGTGTGTGTAACGTGATTTTAGCATGTTTAACAAAGTGGGTTAAGACTCTGAATTCACTCAGTCAAAATAAATTGTGCTTTATTAGGATCCAAATATGTGAAAGGGCAAACACAACCTTAGTGCCTACAGCAAGCTAATATGCTAACACAGATGCTATATAGATGACCTTTGCCCTTTGACTTTAGCTGCCCTTTATTAAGACGGACCTCAATTCAACCACACAACATAAACCCAAGTTAGACTTAGCCCTCGTACCTGAGGTAGTAGTGGCATGTCGGATACAAAGATCCTGGTAATATAATTAACGTCAGCCTTGAGCCTTTGCTATATGATACTGAAACGCAAAGCACACACACACACACACACACACACACACACACACACACACACACCTGCCACAAGACAGAGCTAACGTGATCTGATAATTGCTGATTATTGATTATAGATTAGCTCTCTCTTTATTTGAGTTTAGGGCCCTCTGGCACACACTCACTCTCACGCACACACACATAAACACACACAGAGTGTAGCAGCAGCTGCTTAGACACCCTGTGGTGTACTGTGTGTACGTGTGTGTACGTCTCTGTGTATAAAATTCAGGCTAAACCACGTGCAGCTGCTGCCACTCAGGGTCTATTGTCATGGAGACCACCTCCCAGCATGCACCACACAACTGCCCCATTGTATTGTGGGAGTAAAAGATTTCACGGTTAGCCCGGTTATAGCCCAGCTGCCTCTAAGCAGACACGCGTGTGTGTGTGTGTGTGTGTGTGTGTGTGTGTGTGTGTGTGTGTGTGTTTTGTCTCTGTCTGTGCCTCCATATGTCTGTATATTTTGCGTCTGCTCGTGTTTAGCTTTTCACAGCTCTCAGATGTGAAGTTTTGATTCTTTTATTATGAGGGAAGTAGTTGAAGTAGCTACATCGCTTACTAGTTTAATAAAAAAGCAGAGATTTAGAACATTGCCCACTGCTAGTTTGAGTTTTTCAACTTGACCTTCCTCTATTTTTATTGATTTGTGTTCGTGAAATGGGCTGCTAGCAATCTGCTTAGCAATAATATTTCATATTGTGATGTATTGCTAACTAGTGTTACAATCATGTATTGCATTGCAACATCTTGATAAGTAATAATGACTTATTTACCAGTTTCATTTATATGTACATGAGATCCACATACCTAAATAGTTTCTTACTGTCTAGCATATGTGTCTGATCTACTACAATGGCTCAGGACAACAGGTTGCATGTTGTTCATTTAAGCACCTATTACTGCCCACCTTCACAATGGAACTGCAATGAAAAGACACTCAGTGCCACCCATATCAGGATGGGTTCCCTTTTGAGTTTGGTTCCTCTCAACCTCATGCTATCTCCTGGAGATTTTGTCCTTGCCACAATCAAAACTGGCTCGAGCTTCAGGGATAAACAATTATAGGCACCAAACGTACACATTCTTTTATACAACCTTATAACCGCTTTATCTCTGTAAAGCTGCATTGAGACAACATCTATTGTAAAAAGTGCCCTACGAATAAAAACGAATTGAAATTAATTGAATTGAATCTGATATCATTCAGCATTCAATGGTTGCTATAAAGAATTGGATTAACTAGCTACAAAGCGTTCACACCCGAGGCTATTTTTTTATCTAGTGTTGCACAAATTGCTATCTAAAATACCTAGAGGTTATAGTAACCATGGCTACTCTGATATTTCCATATGGGAAAGTTCAACATTTTTATCATCATTTAATGTAAATATTTTAGGCATTATGCGAAAACAGAGCAATAGCTAGTCATATGTTTATACAAACTACTTAGCTACAAAATATATCTGACTGACAACAAATCAGATGTTTTCCCAATAAAATGACATTTCTAAGGGAACATGTTTTACTTTTACTTAATTTTTAAGGAATAATGAGCAAAGCAGATGCAAACACAGATACATTTGATTGCAGCGTGACTATCCAATATAAAGAAACATAACATTGATGAGAAAACCATAAACCTAAACATAAATAACATTATGTAATTTACATATTATGGCATTTGGCAAAAACCTTTATCTAAAGTGATAGAATGTATTAGTGCATATTTTTCTCTTTGTTTTGGCGAAGAGAAAAATAT
>NC_060901.1:24589904-24594904 GCF_014805685.1 Silurus meridionalis
ACTTTCATTTTATTTGTCCATTAAATACCAATGGTTCTTCTAATTTGTGACATTTTATTTGTTAATAAAGATCCCTTTTTATAAGATTCCTTTATTTGTTTGATCGTTGTTTCTTCTGGCGTGTTGAAGAGTCTGTTGTGTTGATGGTTAATTCAGTGTTGAGGTGTACAATTTAATTTGTGTTTTAGGAAATAAAACCTCACCAATCAACTATTCATCTTTGAGCCTACATTCAATATGAGTCAAATACTCAATTACTGTTAAAATCAGGTGCTTGAAGACCTTTACTCGAGTCATATTGGAATTGGTGACATGTATCTTGTGATGGAGTAGGTTTTGCAGTAAGGTAGCTATATTTTTTACTCAAGTATGATCAGGCACATTTAACACTTTTGTTTCAGTGGTGTTAAAATTCTTTGGACTTCCTTATTTGGTCATTATCAACTTCCTCATTTGACCATCATAAATGTACCATTCTCACATGAGCCGTTCCAATCATTGTGTTACTTTACATTAATTACAGATCAGTGGCTCTGTGGGAATCTGTTCTCTTCAAGCTTCTAATATAATACAGATCTTTTCAGGATTCTCCTGAACACATGGTTGATGTGGGTAAAGAGAATTAAAGTGAATTACAGGGACACACCCTTCAGTGAAGTTTTGCAGAATACAAATTTCTGCAGTATGTCCATGATTTCCTGTTGAAACTCTTACAGTAATGCACAGAAAACCAAACTACTTGTTTCATAAAAGTTGCCGAATGTCTTTCTGTAAAACCTGCATGTGTTTTATGTGTGATTTTTGTTAAAGATGTTTGTGTATTCATTGTGTGTGTGTATGTGTGAAAGTGAGAGAGAGAGAGAGAGAGAGAGAGAGAGAGAGAGAAAGAGGAAGAGAGAGGAAGAGAGAGAGGGGCCTAAGGCCAGCTCTTGCATTAGGCTCTGTCGTTAATGGGATAACAAGACACAATGACAAATCCCAGCAGTGTGCAATAAGGTGCTGATGGGCGTGTTTAATATCGCAAAGCCTGTAAGCAGGTGTGTACACGCCACTGGTGCAGTGTGTGTGTGCTTCTGTGTGGTGTGTGTGTGTGTGTGTGTGTGTGTGTGGGTGGGTGGGTGGATGGGGGGGTAGTTAATGGGTGTGTTTAATATCTCTTGTAACCAGGTTTGGACATTTTGGACATCACCACTGGGGCCCTATAAGCTTCTGTGTGTGTGTGTGTGTGTATGTGTGTGTGTGTGTGTTATTGGCCATGTTTAATATCCTCTATAACCAGATTTGGACATCACCAGTGGGGCTGCCCATATCGGCAAGGCGACGGCCCCAATTGAAGAATCTAATATGGCGGCCACATCCTCTCTCTCTCTCTCTCTCTCTCTCTCTCTCTCTCTCTCTCTCTCACACCCCCTCAGAGAATAACTATTCTTGCCAACCCACTGCCAATCAATTACCCACCAGTTCCGCTGCCCTGCGATCAGTCACCTCGACAACCGACCAGGGCAGCTGCTCAACATCCCATAATTCACCCTGAACGAGCTCCTGCCTTGGTTGTGCCGTTTAATTGGCTGACCTGAGGAATGAAGACACGACAGAAACAGAAAGAGAGAAAATGTGAGTGGGGCGTCTGGTGGGGAGAAGGGGGGTTGGGGTTGTGAGACGGGGTGAGACGGGGCAGAAATGGCGAGATGATGAGACGAGTGATGTCATTGACCTATCAGGATTGAGCCATTGCCCTTTTCCCAGGCGTGTGCCGTTTCTTGCGTTTTCCCTCACGTCCATCAGAGATGCCGGATTCGGGAAAATTCATGGCTTGACCCTGCAACCTGGAAGCAGATTAAGTGCTGGGGCCTTTTTCCCAGGCGCGAGAGAGGGCAGGCGGTCGCCGTGGGAGATGGGGCAGTAACTGCAGAAAGACGGGGCGTTTATGATGATGTGATTGAAAGGGCATGGAGGCGGTGGGAGATTTATCACCCTGTTCAAACACGCAGGGAAAAGAGCACTAACATTTTACACCTCAGGGCACAGAGAGAACATACACACCAACATGTGTGTGTAAATGTAGTGTATAATGTGGGCTGGAGAGGCGTGGCCTTTCTGCCTGTCAATCACAGGGAAGTAGGAGTGGCCTCAATACCTCTCACCAATTCCGAATATTTTTCTGATTCTAAAATAAAAAGGTAAAAGTGAAGAGAAGGATCAGTGTTGTGATTCCAGCATGATGATGATGATTATGATGGTGATGATGATAATGATGATGATGAAGAACAGGAATTTTGGATAAAGGAGTGAAAGCAGAAAAAAACAGGCATGGGAGATGAGTGCATCTCTACTGTACGTGGGTGTAATGTGGTGTAAGAATGACTAGAGGATTGCATGTGTGTGTGTGGGTGTGTGTGTGTGTGTGTGTGTGTGTTTGAGAGAGAGAGAGAGATACAGTAAATTAATTTACATTCTGAAGGTTTTCTTCAGAGCAACAATTTCTTCCTGCTATTTCACCATGATCAAAGTCACGTATTCTGTCTGATGTCCCACGCTGCCTCAGAGTGTGTGTGTGTGTGTGTGAGTGTGTGTGTGTGTGTGTGTGTGTGTGTAAGTCTTGTTATTGAGTTCTGATTACAGCATGTTGTTTAGAGTGGAACATGTGTGTGTATTTATAGCTATAACTCCAAATTTAAGCATTAGCATGTTTTAAGCAACTGCTACTGCCCTGTGTGTGTGTGTGTGTGTGTGTGTGTGTGTGTGTGTGTGTGTGATGAAAGAGATTTTATTTGACTGAATAAGAATAAAGTGCTGTTTTCCCAGTTGTCTCAGTGTTATGGGGCTATAGAGGTGAACGATTGATTGAGTGACTTATGTTTGTGTGCGTGTGTATATGTGTGGTGTGCATGTGCGGTGTGTGTGTGTGTGTGTGTGTGTGTGTGTGTGGTAAGTATATTAGGTTTTTATTAAACCTTCGCCTCAGTTCCTTCATTCACTGTCACTGTCACTCAGATTCCTGCGGCTAAGGAGAGTATTATAACCAATCCATCATTCTCTCTCTCTCGCTCTCTCTCTCTCTCTCTCTCTCTCTCTCGCTCTCTCTCTGTCGCTCGTTTCCTCTCTCGTCTCTGTCTCACGCTCTCTCCATCTTGCTCTGTTGCCTAGGTGTCGCATGAAGGGAGATTAATTAATCAAAATGATCGTTACCACCTAAATCTAATTGCTCATTTGCAAACACAAGTAGTTGCATGCGTGTATATATGTGTGTGTGTGTGTGTGTGTGTGTGTGTGTGTGTGTGTGTGTGTGTGTGTGTCTGTTTGCATGTGTGTTATTTGAGTACCTGCTTGCTTTTGTTGGATTGGGCGCTGAAAGTCACGCAGCCCTAAAGCCATCACACAATCAGTGTAACCATCTTAATAACTTATTCGGTCATGCGTCACACACACACACACACACACACACACACACACACACACACACACACACACACACTGTCAAAACAGACCATGATTCATCTTATAACGTATAAATAATATTATCAGCAGATTTGTTACTTTAGATTGAATTTCTGAATTAGGTGGGCAAATATTGAGCTTCTGTGATTTCAACTGAGCCCAATGTGATTCAGATCTTTATGCATAGCTAATGACACGATACATCAAAGATACATATGACGCACAACACAATGCGATGCAATGGAAAAAAAATATGACATGCAGTTCAATACGGTACTATAAGTTTGCTTTTATTTATTTGGTTCAGACAGACAGCAAATCATCACTTTACTTACGTGCATTCTGACTTCTAACGCAAGTCCCTTTCACAAAAGTAGTGCAAACAAAACAAAAACAAACAAAAACTTTTTTTTTGTCCTGTTGTGTCTGCAGGAAGTTACAGCTCTACCATGTTAATCTGTATTCTACGTGACTCTCAGGATGCCTCGGTCCCTGTAGTGTTGTGATACGTCATGTTCACGTAGCAGCAGCGGTGCTGAGAGAAATGGTTTAGCGAGGAGAAATCGATCTACGTATCAAATATCAGTCATAAATTATTGTCACTTTCTATATATATAATACAACATATGGACAAAAGTATAGGGCAACCTGACTTTTCTAGTCATATGTAGCTCCTCCTCCTGGTGGGACAAAGTTAAAACCACACAATTATATAAAATGTCTTTTGATGCTGTGACATGAAAATTTTCCTTCAACTGAACTAGGAGACTCAAACCTGTTCCAGCATGACAATGTCCCTGTGCACAAAACAAACTTCAAACTTCTCCTGCTATCGAGCTCTGACCACAACCCTATTGAACACCCTTTGGATGAATATGAACACTGACCACACCCCAGGCCTCCTCACCTCACCTACATCAGTACCTGACTTTACTAATATCCATGTTTCTGAATAAGCAAAAATCTCCATGAAATCTAGTGGAACATCTTCCCGAAAGAGTGGAGCTAATTACAAGTGCAAATGGGGAGTAAGTGTGGAAAAGGATGTTCAAAAAGCACATACAAATCTTATGCTGAAGTGTTCAGAAACCTTTAATATATAGTATGTCATTTATCCGTATGTTAAGACAAAAGAAATACATTTAAACTACAAACATTAATTCCAGTTGTAGCAATTTGTTTACTTTAGTCTAATGTAAATTTTTTGTTCGGATTATCTGTATTTCTACACAGCAGATGTGTTTCTGTCATTAAATCTGTAAGTGTGCTACAGTCGCAGCTGGAAACACAAAACCAAGCAAAAAAAACCTCTGTGTGTATTTTTCAGTGGAGTAAAAATGTCCCCCAGGGCTCAGTGATATATAAATATTACGTCTGTACACCACAATCTGTTGCATGTCCCGACGCCGACCGTCCGAGAGAAGCTCAGCGAAAAGATAAAAAAAAAAAAAAACTGCAGAAAGAAAAAGGCACGGATGGGGAAAAACAAACAGTTTAAAATGAAAAAGTAAATGCAGTAATATATGGGTTGCCATATTGAACGGATAAGGCTTTCATTTAGT
>NC_060901.1:24597404-24627404 GCF_014805685.1 Silurus meridionalis
CTCAATAAGACTGGCCAGCTTATAAGGTCATGTGACCTCTCGCAGGAAACAGCCAATTGAGGATGATGTGACCAATCCTTGTGCTTGAACACACACTGATTTGCATAATCAGAACACTCTGGACGCCGCAGGCCAACTTCTCAAAGATCAACACACACACACACACACACACACACACACACACACACACACACACACACACACACACACACACACACACAAAATATTGAATATATAAAACTGTTTCATATTACTGAAGGTTTAAAAATGGTGTGAAACACATTTAAAACAGAACCGTGTGAGTAAAAAAGAAACTTAAACAATGTTCTTGAGTCAAATACGACCTGTCAATCAAGCCGTGTTCGGTTTGTAACATTTGCTTTGGCACTAATGTGGCTAACAGGCAATGGGCAGATTATCACTTCCAGGTTTTCAATGTTTAAAAACATATATAAAATATGGTTATACAGAAAATATCACAGGTTAAAATTCACAACTTTGTTTTGTGTCTCTCCAATAGGGGGCATGGCTTAAAATTGTGGGTGGGGTGAAGTTATTTGATTCATGATATAGTTTACATATGAAATTGCATGGTGCTAAACTGGAGGCTATGAGGCTTCAGAAAGTTTTAGCTACATATACAGTTGTGGGTAAAGAAAGTACACAGAAATAGCAAAAATCCCATCAGATTAAGTTCATCACAGTACAATTAAAATTAGACTATTAGAAAAGACTGATCAGTATGGATTCTTTTTTAATGGTTTCCAGGAGAAAGCCTCTTCTCTCTAAAAAAAACCTGACAACATGGCTTAGGTTTACAAAGTTGCACCTGAAAATAAAAAAAGAGTTCTGGAACATTATTCTTTAGACAGATGATACCAAAGTAAATAAATTTGGGCAAAACCAAACACAGCATATGAGCACAAACTCCTAATACCAGCTGTGAAACACGGTGGTGGAGGTGTGATTATTTGTGCTTGTTTTGCAGCCACAGTACTTGGACCAGTTGAAGTAATTGATCAATATTCTAGGGACAAATGTGAGGCCATCTGTCTGACAGCTAAAGCTTGATTGAAATCGCATCATACAATAACACAATGATCTCAATCACACCAGCAAATTTACAACAGAGTCATTGAAAAAGAATACAATTCAATTCAGTTTTATTTGTAGAGCGTGTTTAACAATGGACACTGTCCCAAAGCAGCTTTACAGAGAAAAGGAGGTTATAAAACTTGAGTTGTTTAGTGCCTACAAGTTTGTCCTTCAAGAGAGAGCCAGTGGTGAGTGTGGTGAAGAAAACCTCCCTGAGATGGTATGTGGAAGAAACCTTGAAAGCAACCAGACTCAAAAGAGAACCCATCCTCATCTGGGTGGCACCAAATGTCTATTTATTTCTAGTTGTATCATTGTTGAGGCCAACTTTTCAGTGATATATATATATATATATATATATATATATATATATATATATATATATATATATATATATATATATATCCAGCAAGGCTGTACTTAGTATTTTATACATGGTTCATCTCTATTTTGGCTTTATTTCTACAAAATAAATAAGGACAGTTGTTTAATGTTTTTTATTTTATGACCAGGTGATTTTCATGTCCTGATATGTAAAACCATAGAATTCAAAGAGGGTGTACTTTCTTTTTCACATGGCCGTATAAATATTCGAAGACGAAAGTGTGTGTGTGTGTGTGTCTGAGAGAGAAATTGAGGCCTCCCACGACTTTAATAACTCAGTTGTACATCAGTCATGTTTTAAATTTGTTCTTTAAGAAGCCGACAGGATAAATAAAAGACGATAATATAATATTCTCTCTCAAACACACTTCTCTCTCGCCCTCTTTTCCGCTCTTTCTCTCTCTCTCTCTCTCTCTCTCTCTCTCTCTCTCTCTCTCTCTCTCCCACACACACGCTTTCATACTCATTCACCAGGAGGTTTTATCATCAGGACATCAAGCGGATGATTTTACCAAAATATTCTGTCGAACGCTCGGCACTGTGCCGCCTGAGACTCAGACAACAGAGTGATAATGAAGTGAGTGACAGCCTCGGGCTCCAACACTTACGGGAACACTCCGAGAGCGATGCAAGCACGATACACTCCTTCAACTGCAGCACTGAGGTGCCAATATTTTTATTATTTTATTCGGAGCGCTCGTTTTACACAGTAGTTGTCAAATGGATTTAAAGAAAAATATAGGAGAAAAAAATCTTTATTTTCATTATAAAAAAAATCTAGCTTTTTATATCAGATTTCTATTAAAGCCGTTATTAAAACCTTATAACATGATAATAAGATAGTAATAATGCCAGCTGGTTGTGTATTGTTTCCACTGTACCTACACAGTAGATTCATTTTTATTGATATTTTCCACAATTTTAGGCTACATGATTAGTAAATTGGCAGCTAGCTACTATGACAATAAACTAGTAAATAATAAAATACATTTATTTTTAATAGGTAATCATTCAGGAGATCAGAGCGACACAGAAGCGTAAAATTCTCACAGGAATAGTGAGAATGCAGCACTAATCAACAAACTAGACCCAAATGTGTTAATCACAACACACACGTTTCAACATTTAATGCGGTCCAGGTTGAGAATCCCCTTCAATGATAGAAAAACAAAATAGTCATGACTCACTTTAGCATAATGTTAGTGTGATTCGCTTCTCTTTTAAAATAAGTTATATTATACCTCTGCTTTTGTGCCCTAAAATAATTTCACTTTAATTCACATTTGTTATCAGGATGAGCATTCATGCTTTGTTCTACGTGTTTTGTTGATATTCTAATGTGAAGGAATTTTGAAATTTCAAAATTTAGATTTCTTACTGACTGCTAACAATGCTAACAAGACCTTATAAAATCTAGCAACAACAGAATAACAGGAAGTAGAAAGGAAGTGCCCTCTGAAGCAGCTGTGAGGGTATTATGTGGAAGGAAATGTGGTGATGATGAAGTAAGATGAACTTTGTGTGTGTGTGTGTGTGTGTGTGTGTGTGTGTGTGTGTGTGTGTGATAGTATAAAAGGGTTTATTTCATTACTTTGCAGATTAGCGGAGGTTTCTCATGATCGACTTTTATACAAAACATGCATGAGAATATAAACATCTGTGGTTAGACAGATGCCTGCTCAGGCAGGGGTACACAAGCACACACACACACACACACACACACACACACACACACACACACACAAAAGATAATGTAACACACAGATGTGAATGTGTTTGTTTGTGATTAAGCCAAAAGGTTAAATGTGAAAAGTGAAAATTGTGTGTGTGTGTGTGTGTGTGTGTGTGTGTGTGTGTGTGTGTGTGAGTGTGTGTTTAAGATGTCCCACATCCTGTTTTTTTTCAAACCCCACTTTTATTTGTTACCTGAAGTAATGGACAATGAACAAGTCCTCTCCCTCTTTTCCTCGCTCTTTCTTTCTGTTACACATGCACACACACACACACACACACACACACACACACACATGGCAGGGGTCTTGTTTGCTATTTATTATTTTATCAGTAAACATAATATGTTTTTTCTACAGAGAATAATAATGATGCTGATCAAATCTATGTGTGTGTGTGTGTGTGTGTGTGTGTGTGTGTGTGTGTGTGTGTGTGTGATGGATTCTCCTCAATGTTATATTGATATGCGGTTGAGCAATAGCCTGTCTCTCAGTGTGCCTGGGGAAAGGCCAGTATGATTAACTCTCTCTCTCTCTCTCTCTCTCTCTCTCTCTCTCTCTCTCTCTCTCTCTCTCTCTTTTCTTCTCTCACTATCTCTGTCTCTTTCTTTCAGTTTGTTGCTCAACATAAAAAACATTTTTAAGTGTAACTGGCTGCATTTCACCAACAATATCATTTCACTAACTAAAATTAAATGGCTAAAACATGAAAATTACAAAACATGCAGAAGAAAAATATAACTGGAGACAACAAGACAACATGATTCAGGTGTAGACAGTCAGGTGATATCAAGACATGATGGTGCAGTGGCTTCTGGAAAATATATAGCCATGGATTCAATGTCTTCTACAAAGCTTATAGGGAAATAAAGCTATAAATAAAGCTATAATTATAAATAAAGCAGAGCCTTGTTCTCTTTAAGGCTAAAGGGGGAGGTAGAGCGATGTCCTCAGAAGGGCAGGGAGGCAGAGTAACATCCTCAGCAAAGCAGGGAGGTAGAGCAATGTCCTAAGAGGGGCAGGGAGGCAAAGTGACATCCTCTGAAGAGCAATGAAGTTAAGCGATGTCCTCAGAAGGGCAGGGAGGCAAAGGGACATCCTCAGAAGAGCAGGGAGTTAGAGCGATGTCCTCAGAGGGGCAGGGAGGCAAAGTGACATCCTCTGAAGAGTAATGAAGTTGAGCAATGTCCTCAAAAGGGCAGGGAGGCAAAGTGATAACCTCTGAAGAGCAATGAAGTTGAGCGATGTCGTCATAAGGGCAGGTAGGAGGATTGACATCCTCAGCAGAGCAGAGAAGCAGCACAAAAGTTATTTGGGTAAATTAGGTGCAGACAGATGTGTGACATGAACACATGATGGTGCAGGAGCTTCTGGGAAATGTAGTTTTTTTGCATAAACCTGACACTTTATCTTGACTAGAGCTCCAGGCTGAAGAGCTGCAGCCCCATAGTATAAGGCTGCACCAACATGCCTACCATGCTTCACTGTGGGTACAGTGTTCTTGGAATTCTAAGATGCTCTGTTCTGTGGCAAACATGTCTTATGCCCAAAATCCTTTGTCTCATCAAGACATAACAGATTTCCTATACACTGCAGGCTTCCTGGTAACAATTTATCTTGTCCTTTTATCAGTTTTGGTGGGGCATCATGTTTTTTCTGATTTAATTGTTCATTGATTTCATTGTATATAAATACATAAATAAATAAATTGATATATATTTTTTGAACAAACTATTTTTAAACATGTCTGTAAAAATGCATTCCTAATATTTAAGTCAAATGTGAAAGTGGTGAGGAAAACTCCCTGAGATAAGGGGGTTTATCCCACAGATCCCTCATGTCGGTGTTACTTTCTGGTTCTCCCTTTTAGTTATGCTGCCATAGCGAGTTTTGCCGAAATCCAAACTGCACAGTGACATTAACTTTCATACAACAATAAGGACACATAATATTCCATATCCATCTCTTCCTGACACCCCTCTCTCTCTCTCTCTCTCTCTCTCTCTCTCTCTCTCTCTCTCTCTGTCGAGATAAACATGCACCTGAGGTTCCAGTGACCACTGGTCCTGCCCCTCATTCCTCCTCAGATCTTCCCACTTCGTCCAGGCCTGCCTCTGAAAAGTGTTCTCTTCGATTGGAAGCCACTCTGTTCAGCTGGGGACGGTTTCTTAGCGACACCTTGGGTGGTTCAATGAATATATGAAGTAAGAACGGGAGCTTTAAGGATGGATTTGGACTGTAGTTAATGCCAACAGTCTGCTACACTGACTCAGGACTACAGTTAGCTTCTGATCATCATCACTGCAACCCGCAACATCGTATATCTGCTATAAATGGACATTCGGTGCAACCCAGATGAGGATGGGTTCCCTCTCAATGTTTGGCTCCAATGGCTCCTCCACACACACACATCTAATGGTTTCCAATTGATGTGAACTCCATATAGAAGTAGGGCATCATGATGAATCAGACAGGTCCAAAAAGCAATAGTTGACAGGATCCCTGGTATCTCAGGAGCATGTGTACTGAAAGAAAGAGAAACACAGAGGTATTAGGTATGTTTATTAGCACATTACGGTTAAGAATAATGAACACAGTGCAAGTACAAGAATACATATGACAGCATAAGTAAAAGGAAGAGCCAGAAGATAATATAGACTTGAGGAATCTCTTTGAAATAAAGTGGTCAACCCCTAAAAATAACTCAATATACAGCCATTATTGTCTAAATAACTGGCAACTAAAGTGAGTACACCCTCAGTGAACATGTCAAAACTGTGCCCAAAGGGTCAGTATTTCGTGTGAGCACCATCGGTATCCAGCACTGCTTTAATCCTCCTGAACATGGAATTCACCAGAGCTGCACAGGTTGTTGCTGGGATCCTCTTCCACTCCTCCATATTGACATCATTAAGCAGCTGGATGTTAGACACATGGCTTTTTCACATTCTGCATGAGGATCCCCACAGGTGCTCATTCGGGTTCAGGTCTTGAGACATACTTAGCCACTCCATCACCATCATCTTCAGCTTCCTCAGCAAGGCAGTTGTGATCTTAGTGGTGGGTCTTTATTTTTTTGGAAAACTGCAGTTTCTGAAAGGAAACATCATGTTCTGCTTCAGAATGTCACAACACATGTTGAAATCCATGTTTCTTTCAATTAACCGCTGCTCCTCAGTACCAGCAGCACTCATGCAGCCCCAGACCATGATGCTGCCACCACCATGCTTGTCTTTAGGCAAGACACAATTTTCCTGGTTCTCCTCACCAGGGCGTCACCACACATGCTGGACACTATCTGATCCAAACACGTTTATCTTAGTCTCATCTGACCACAGGACATTGTTCAAGTAATTCATGCTCTTGGACTGGTTGTTTTTCAGCAAACTGTTTGCACGCTTTCTTGTGAGCAGCTTCAGAAGAGGCTCCTGCAAACGGACTTGTTGCAGTGTGCGGCGTACGGTCTGAGCACTGACACGTGGACCTTCAGCTTCTGCAACCTTTTAAAGCAATGCTGCAGCACTCATGCATCTGTTTTTTTGCAGCAGCTTCTGCACCTGAAGCACAGCACGAGAATTAAACTTTTTTGATGGACCCTTGCGAGGTCTGTTCTGAGTGAAACTCATTTAGGAAAACCTCTGTATGACCCTAACCACTGTACTATTCAGTTTCAGGATGTTACTGATCTTCTTACAGCCTCTGCGTCTTTGTGGAGAGCAACCATTCTAATTATCAAATCCTCAGAGAGTCTTTACCATGAGGATCCATGTTGAACATCCAGTGGTCAGTATGAGAGAATTGAACTCAAAGCACCCAATTTTAACTGCTCTAATACAAGATTCACAAATGTGTATGATCCTGTCAAGCAGACAAAAGCATGAACATGATGAATATGACATGTGCCTTTGCATGGTTACACACGTACAGCTGTTATCACTTTGGGTGTACTCACTTTTGTTGCCAGTTATTTAAACAATAATGGCTGTTTGTTGAGTTATTTTCCAGGGACAGTAAATCTGTACTGCTGTAAAACTGCACATTGACTACTGTAAAATATATCCAAGTTTTATTTCTATAGTTTTGTCCCTTGAGAAGATGTTAAAATGGTTGCTGAAATTTGAGGGGTGCACTTACTTTTGTGAGATACTGTAAATTGCGTAAATAATCAGGACACCAAACCGAAGACACCAAGCGGATTTTGGTGTTTGATAAAGTAATGAAAGGACGTGATGAATATATGTTTTTATTAAAAGTGTTTTTAATGAAATTGTCAAACAGACATTAGGCTTCCATGGAGGTGGAGGCCTAATGGTTGGGGTTGTTTTGGAGCAGGAAAGGCTGGAGACTTATTCCAGGTGAAAGGAAAATGTAACCAATATGGCTACCATTTATTACTTCAACAGCATGCAATTCCATCTGTACTGCAGCTCATTGGAACCGACTTCACCATACAACAGTGAACGTACGAGCTCTGTAAGTGTTTTTTAGTGAGATTTAGTCGGCTGGAGTGTTATCTATCATGAAATGGCCTGCCAAATCACCACACCTACATGCTATTGAATTGCTCTAGGATGAACTGGATTGCTGGACTGTCAGAAAAAGGAATCTCCATCTAGTAAAAAACACCTGTCAAGTATTACAAGAGACATGGCTAAGAGTGTATAAAACTGTTATTCATGCTAAGCAATCATTTTTGAATAAAAAGTGTAACATCTGTACATTTAAATATTTGTTTGACCAAATTAAATCTTTATCCCTTTTTATCATGTAATTTTTAACAGGCGCCATACAAAGTAAATGTAAAGAAATTATTTATTGCTACTAAAAATGTGGTATGTTCAACTAGCAACTAACTCCTTGTTTGACTAAACACACACAACAATGCTAGTTACAAAGCTAGTTATTTAACACCAGTGTCTGTGTTTATCAACAGGAAATACATGATAGAATGACTACATTAATAATATTCCATTTGGAGCTCGATGATCCCGCTCCTCTTTAGTGTGGAGGATGCTGTATCCATGTTTTCAAAAGAGAATGTCAAATTTTGATTCGTCATGTTCACATATAGCTTCTTCTTTGCATGATTGAGATTTAACCAGAATTTGTGCATGACACAGCAAACTTTGTTAACAGACAATGATTTCTGAAGGGGTTTCTAAGCCCATGCTGTGATTTCCATTACAGACTCATTCCTGTTTTTAACGTAGTGTTGCCTAAGGACCTGAAGCTCACGCTCATCCAATATAGATTTTTGCCCTTGTCCCTTGAGCACAGAGATTTCTTTAGATTCTCGGAATCTTTTGATGATATTGTGTACTGTAGATCATGGGATATTTAAAGTCTTCACAATTTTATTTTGAGGATCCTTATTCTGAAATTGTTCCACAAATTGTAGAAACAGTTTTTTGCAGGTTGGTGAACACATTGTGTTACTGACCAGTTGCCAATTAGTCTAATTAGTTGTTAATATTTTTACAGGCAGCAGCGATACGTTGGACGTGCAGGTGGGATGAACATTTCTCTTGCCCTGTGTGATGCCCTGCTTTTGCTTGCGATCGACAAAGTAAAGTTGTCTTAGTGCTCCTATTTGGGATCGTCACAAGATCATCTGCTCCATATTAATTTGTCCTCTACACCTGCTTCTTTCAAACCAACTACCTGGATGTCCTTCCTCACCACATCCATAAACCTCCTCCTTGGTCTTCCTCTTTTTCTCCTTCCTGGTGGCTCCATCCTCAGCATTCTCCTACTGATATACCCCATGTCCCTCCTCTGCACATGTCCAAACCATCTCAATCTCGCCTCCCTCACCTTGTCTACAAAACATTTTATTTTTTATATTTATTTCTGTATAAACAATTGATATGTTCTTTATGTTCCATTGTGAATAAAATATGGGTGTAGCAGATTTGCAAATCACTGAAATCTGTTATTACTTACTTTTTAACCAATGTTTTGAAATTGGTTTTGTCTGGTTTCAGTTCATCAGCTGACGTATACATGTCTGAAATAAATAAAGTAAATGTTAGAAAAAGTATGGAATATGGGATGGTAAACAGTATATAGTATTTGTGTTTATACATACTTATTTACTAAAACAAATGTTTGTACAATGGGTAAAAACTGTAGGTTAAAATCTAAAAAGGAAACAAGCAAACGCATAGCCATAAGCCAGGCTAGTTAAGGGGCGGGGCCTTGCTAACAATTTTTTATTAGCTACCATTAATTAGCAAAATGATTAGACTGTGAAACTCTAACAAGTCAAACTTACAGGGAAAGTGATATTTAGGCTCCACCCTGGCCAACCTGAGACGTTTGTCACTCTCACAGGCTTTGGTAGTATACGTGTGTGTGTGTGTGTGTGTGTGTGTGTGTGTGTGTGTGTGTGTGAGAGAGAGATTGAGATTGCTTTACTCTTTATCTCACAGTGTTTAGTTATCTCTCCTCTGCCGCTGCTGTCTCTTATCGGTGAGCGTGACGTCCTCGCAGGCCTGAGTGACCCTGCGTTTGATTTGTTTCGTCACGGCTGATCGTGTCGAGGCTCCTGATGTGAAAAGCTTGTTTAGTGAGACGGAAAAGATGAGAGAGACGCGAGTCTTATTAGTGCTGCTAATTTTACTGGCACATGAACTGTCCTCTTCTACTCGCCTCACATTTTGGAGAAAGTTGAGTCACAGAAAGCTAAAAGTAAATACTACTGAGTAGCTTCATAAAGCAAAATATTAGATATCAAATGGATAAAATGTAGCTGGCTAGATCGAAGCTAGCATGAATTTTCTGTGTAATAAGCTTGTAATGCTACATTTTATTCACAGATTTGTTTATATCATTACCACAACAGCTGCACGCAATAATACGACAAATACGGCACATATGACGAGGTGGTATCAAAAAAGTTATCTTTACAAGACTGTACTTTTATTTATCTATGTTTACACACTGTCACCTTCAAAATAGTCCCCTTCACAGCTAAACAGCACTCCCAGCATTCCAGTCACTTCTGGAATGTGTCCTAGACGTCTTCATTTCATAACGTGTCGAGCACTTCTGTGATTCATTGGATCTCCCTCGCGAAGTCCAGAAGGGAGATCTTATGGATTGTTCTCGTCATCTTCCAGTGATGTTCTTCCTCTCTTGAAGTGCGCGTACTGCTCAAGACACATCGAACGGCTTGCAGCCGTATGTCAAATGTATGTTGTGTCAAAAATCTCTGTGGCAGATTTGCCTTTTCATGCAGATTTTCACATTTGCGATTTTTAACTTTAGCTTCCATAATAAAATCGCTGATTTCGCAGTGGTAATTGCAGTGATTATGTTATTGCCCCAGTTAGTCTCGAAACATTTTGATACCAACTTGTAACATTGCCTCCGTGTAATATAAATGATGTGAAACGGCTGGTTTCATGTGCCGTCATGCCACAGGTTTCTTTCTTCATTGCTGTTAAATAGCGTATTGTTATTAATGCTATTATTAATTATAACTAGCTAGCAATTCACTAATCAGTGATCATTACAAATATATAAATTCCAAGCTAGGATTGCAATTAGATATGTGTTGCCTCTCTATTAAATGAAGTATCATGTAAAATAAGATTTTTTGAGTGTGTGTGTGTGTGTGTGTGTGTGTGTGTGTGTGTGTGTGTGTGTGTGTGTGTGTGTAATCATGTGATCTGTACACACAGTAGCACCAACATTTTTCAGTAAACAAAGTTTTATTTTCCTTATACATACACAACCTTTTATTCATAAGATATATAAATTACTCCAAAAGACCTAATAAGTAGTAGGAAGCGTTTACAGCAGAATTTTTAGTGTAGCCAGTTTTGATTATTTGTATTTAACAGGCAGCAGGATTTTATTGTGGCATGTAACTAGCCTGCTTTAGCTAACTGGGCTGTTTTTAGCTAACTAGCATGCCTGACATTGTTTTTTTGTAAAAACAATTAGATCAACTTTTTGAACTTTTTTGATGTTATTAGAGTCGGAGTTGTGTGTGTTTGTGTGCATGAAATTTGTTTAATACTGTTTTTGTTGTTGTTGTTACGCTGTGCTTGTCACTGACCCAAGAGCTAACAATTGATCCCCCTTTTCTTTTTATCTTTTCTTCTGTTTTTCAAACCTTCCTCCCCACACACACCCGACACACACCCCTGGGGGCAGAGTGTTATGTAAAACACATTTATTTTTAATGGATTTTTTAATGATTTCTTAGCTAGCCTATTAATACAGGCATTAATTATGTGACGATGGTTAAAGAGAGAGAGAGAGAGAGAGAGAGAGAGAGAGAGAGAGAGAGAGATACCGTAATCCTGTCCTAAAGCCATACCGACATTCAGCACAGTCCTCTCTTTCACACACACCCACACACACTCATGTACATTATATATACACACACATATGCTATATAACAAAGACATACATTTATATATATATATACAGACATGTAAATGAATATAAAAAAATCCCCTTACCGTTTCCAGATTTGTGATTTTTATTTTATTCTGTATGTCCTTTCTTACTCCAACACACACACACACACACACACACACACACACACACACACACACACACACAAACACACACACACACACACACACACATAACCTAGCCTTAGGGTTGGTACTTTAAAGCCAGATGAATAGTGGGAGTTGTGGGGATAATCCTGGTGGAGAAGAGAAGCACTCACAGAGCCACCCTGCAGGCACACACACACACACACACACACACACACGCACACGTGCAAACCAACCCCGCGGCTCTGGCCTTGGCTGTCTAATGCAGCCTGGCACGGGTAGTGATACATAGAGGAGCAAAAAGAAAGTCTATCTGTTTGTTCGTGTGTGTGTGTGTGTGTGTGTGTGTGTGTGTGTGTGTGTGTGTGTGTTCATTCTGTTCATGGGAACACAAGGACGTACCAGCAGGCACTAGTGAGACACACACACACACACACACACACACACACACACACACACTGCTTAGGAGGTAATAGATTTACAGCGCTGTGCTCAGAGACAGAAGAAGTAAAGGTGTTAATTACCATTAGCTTTTCAATGCTAATTAAACGTTTCAATTAATTATGTGTGTGTTGCCAAAAATGCCTGCCATTAATTAGTGGTGAAAAGATGAGAAAGAGAGCAAGAGTGAAAGAGAGAGAGAGAGAGAGAGAGAGAGAGAGAGAGAGAGAGAGAGAGGGGTGCGTTTTGTGTAAACGATGGCATGAAATTGGGCAGTGACAGAAAGCCTGAGACATGTGTGTGTGTGTGTGTGTGTGTGTGTGTGTGTGTGTGTGTGTGTGTGTGTGTGCACATGTGAACGACAGCAAAACCAAACGGAAGCCTACTTCAACTCCATATCACAAATGATACCCCCGAGTGACGTAGTTGCGTTTTTAAATTTTGCTTAATGAAATTCATTTTTCCGGAAATTTTTAAGCAGTGGACTTTGGATCTGAAGGGTGTGAGGTCAAATCCCAGCTGCCACTTCTGGGCCCCTGAGCATGGCCCTTAACCCACACCATAGCTGCTCATTTGTATAAATTAATTTATTGTAATTGCTCTGGATAGAGTTGCATGTAAAATTGCGTAAATGTGTAATGAAAATGAATGATGGTACATTTGTGCACAGGCAATCTGAATGTAGACTGATTGAGTCAAAACTCTTTTGAGATGCTTTTGTAACCTTTTCCAGCCTGATGAGCTTCATCAAATCCAACAGAGGGCCTCATAAAGGGCCTCATTTTAAACACGGTTTTGCGGCGCGCACTTTCGGTTTTGTGGGCGCATTTCCGAGTCGGCGGCCATCTTGCCTTTTTTCCCGCGCAAAAAATCTAGAATTTGGCCCGAGGCTAGATTATTTTACCCGCTCTCTAGCCCCTGAGATTATTTTTGCCACCCTGCCTGTTCTGGATCCTCTTCCTGTTCCTTTTCCTGACCCTGTTCCTGACCCCTGTTCTGCTCTGCTTCTAGTTTGGACTTTGGACTATTTTTGGTTTTAGTTTAGTCTCTGCCTGCATTGCCTTGTTGCCTGTGTTAAAACCCTGGATTGTTTTTTTTGGCTTTGTTATTGCCTTTGCCCCATTGCTCTGCTCGCTACTTTTGTAAATTAAAGCCTGTTTTCTCCATACTTCTGTTCGCATCCTCCATTTGGGTCCCCTTCCTCCCAGTCTCCAACCAGTCACATCCATGTCCTCTTACAGAATAATCTGGACTTGCATCATGTCCGGTGGGTTACTGACAATATTATGAAGCTCTGACTTTGATGGAGCTCTGTCCTGTCAATAAAACAGGGAACACTTGATTGCCATTCAGTTGCCTGAAAACACCTGCATTACCTGATTTTCCTGTTAATCTCAGAGGTTCACGTAAATTCTGCCTTTAATAGACGCGTAATATTGGATTGTTTTGTCCTTAATAAAAAAAAAAACGTAAATAAATGATATTTTTGTCTTGAATGTTTAAATCGTGGTCTCTGTTTAGATGTTGCTAGGGTTAGGGTCATGCTATTATCATGGATATCGAATGTAGAGAAAGTCGTTTTGACGTTGAAATATGAAACAGTCTAAAGTGTTCACTTTAAAACACCACTGTAACCATAACCCATCATATGAAATATTTGGGAATTAATGTGTTAATGTGTTAATCACATGATATACCTGCTGTATAATGATCAATTAACTGGTATTTCAGTTCTACTGAGACATTGAGGCATACTGAGTATGTCTCTATTGAGACATACATGAGAAAACAAATTCCTTCCTCCACTTGAACTTATTGGAAGTCGCTTTAGATAAGCAGGTCTGCCAAATGCCATAAATGTATATGTAGCATAGGCTGACATACTAATGGCCAGACGACAGCCATGTGGCCACACAAACACATCAAAAAGAGGAACTGCGAAATCTTCCTACAATATGATTAACCTGATTAAACATCTTTATGGTGTATCTATTTTAGTCACTTTCCAGATGAACTGGGAAACACTCTGTTCGAGTGTTTAGTAAGTATAAACCTTGAACAAAAAAACAAAGAAGATAGAAGGAAAGTGAGCACTTCAATTTAGCGAGCACTGAACACTGAGTAGATACATGCCTGGATTTACACATGCTCAGGTTTAATAAACGATTCAATTCGATTTTATTAATATGGTTCAATTTAATTAATTTTTATTTGTATAGCCCTTTTAACAATGGACATTGTCTCAAAGTAGCTTTACACAGATAATGTGGTAATAAAGAATGAATATGATTTATATAATTGTAAGTTTTGCCCCTAATAAACAAAGCCGCTGGCGACTGCAGTAAGAAAAAACTTCCTGAGGTGGCAATAGCACAATTTTCAATATCACGTCTCTCATGTAAGATTAAGTTTAAATATACATTTGATGGAAAAGAAAACTCTAAAGTATTAATTGTTTATGGAAAAGCTTAGCAACTGTTTTGAAGTGTTTCGGCCGACCTTTCCTCACGCCGTCCAGCTTTTCTTGAAAAGTCAATCAGCTAGTGGGTGTCAGGCCAAATTGCAGTCTGATTGGTTAAAGCAACAGCTTTAAGCAACATGGATTTGAAGCTACCAAAAGAACATTCTATTAATGTCTGATGGTAACACGTGATGTGACGTCTGAAATCTGATTGGATAGAAAACCCAAAATAAAATTACACTCGGTGGCGCTGCTCCAAGCATCAGCACACAAAGAGAAACGCTATAAAATGAAGAGAATAAACTACTGGGAATAATTTGATGCACATTCATGGACAAAAATATGTTAAAATATAAGTCATGATTCTGATTCAGTTTAGGTCAGCAAAGACTGGCCCTGATGGCCCACCATATTTACCAGTATATATATATATATATATATATATATATATATATATTGTGATAAATTGTTGATTTCTGTAAAGCTGCTTTGAGACGTCTGTTGTGAAAAGCGCTATAGAAATAAACTTGACTTGACTTGACTTGAGTACACTGAGGTCATAACACTGATGTATGGGAGGTGGTACCTCAGTGGTTAAGGCTCTGGAATACTGATCGAAAGGTTGTGGGGTTCAAGCCCCAGTATAAACAAGCTGCCACTTTTGGGCCCTTGAGCAAGGCCCTTAACCATTCTGTGCTCCAGGGTGCTGTATCATGGCTGAACTTGTGCTCTGACCCCAGCTTCCTATATCCTATATATATATAAATATATATATATATATATATATATATATATACTGTATATATAAATAAAGTTTAATATATAAAATACATATCCTGCAAATTTGTTTAATTATTGTAATAACAATGTGCTTTCTGCCATTGTTAATTTGTTAAAGAATTGTTTATGAAATCCTGGTATTTGATCACTGGAATGGTGTGTAAATGCTGGGGAAGTGTTTTATTGACCCTCATGACCTAGTAGACGTAAATATATTTAATCTTTTGTCCTATTTTCTTTGTTATTAATTCAGAGAATAAATGGCAGTAAAAAGAAATAAATGCCACAAAAAATGTAATTGATAAATACATCTATAACATTTAATACTGTATTTAATTATAGCCAAATTAAACAAAATAAGTATTTAAAAAATAATCATTAAATTATTCGTATTTAATAATAGACTACAATTGTCTAGTTGCTGCAAAATGTATTTTCAAATCTTCGTCTTCTTTTGGTATTATTATTATTATTATTATTATTATTATTATTATTATTATTATTATTGGTAATATGGTACAGTAGTATGTATCAATGTAAAAATATTTTCATATGTACAAAACTAACAAAATCCTTTGTAATTTACATAATTGTTGTACATTTGTGCTGGGTTTTGTTTTTCAGATTTCTGATTTTAATTATTATTTATTCAATTGTGGCTAGACTATTAAAACTGCAGTTTTTCTAGCTGTAAGGAAAGCTCTGTGTGTGTGTGTGTGTGTGTGTGTGTGTGTGTGTGTGTGTGTGTGTGTGCGAATGATGGACATGCCTCCTATCTGACTATGTAAATGTAGCGCTGGTGGAGCGGTGTTAATCCCGCCCCTGGGGTGTTTCCTGTTGGGATCAGGAAGTACCAAAAAAAAAAAAAAATCAGAATCAGCGATTCTGCCCAAGTACCGCAGGGGCTGCTGTCAACTCTCTCTCTCTTGCTCTCACACACACACACACACACACACACACACACACACACACACACTAAGATGCACAAACACACACATATCCACATCACAATGAAGCCTGTGTTGGAGGTTTCTGTAATTATGAATCAGAAAGTAGGATTTATGGCACATTTCTGGTTTCTGGCCTGTGATTGGTCAATGAAGCGATTGTTGAATTCTCTCTAACTGCAGTTCGGACAGAAGAGCAGGTGTATAAAATCACTATATCGTTTCCATAGTAACAGCTTATTTATAGTGGACAAGAAAATGAGAAATGTGTAAAATAGAAGGAGTCTCCAGTTTCAGAGGTGAAGCTTCTTATTCTCCCCCTTTCTCTCTTTCTTTCGATCTTTTTCTTTCTGTTTTCTTCTGTCTTTTTCTGTTTCTGTCGTCTCTCTCACAATCTTACTGTCCGTGTCTTCTTCTTTTTCTCCCTCTCTTTCTCACCCTTCCTCTAAGTTTCACTGTTTTCTCTGTCTCGCTTTTCTTTTTCGGTTTCTCATACTTTCTTGTGGTCTGTCTCTTCTTCTTTTTCTCACTCTCTTTCTCTCCCTTTTATTTTCAGTCTGTCTCCTCCTCTCTCTTTCTTTCTCTCTGAATCTCTCTCTCTCTCTCTCTCTCTCTCTCTCTCTCTCTCTTTCTTTGTTTCTCTCCATTTCTCTCTCTCTCTCTCTCTCTCTCTGTGTATTTCTCTCTCTTTCTGTCTGTTTATTTTTCTCTTTCTCCCTCTCTCCCTATCTCTCTGTCTGTCTCTTCTCTTTCTGTAAGTTTCACTGTCTCTCTCTCTCTCTCTCTGCTTCTCCTTCTCCCTTTCTTTCTGTCTTTACACTTTGTGGTTTCACTGTAACACAACAAGAGAAGCGAGTGAAGGAAGAAAAGAAAAGCGATGTTTCGAGGAGGTTCCACAGCATGAAATGTAGCTATAAACAGATAAAAAGTGCACTTTGTGATTATTAAATTACAAATAAAGATGGCGAATAGTCAGAGAGGAAAATATTCAACTCTGCAGTAGTAAAGTTTTTAAACCAAACACATTGTAGATGACACACGTTGCGGCGAGGACTCGTGTCTCCCCGTCGTTTCCACTCATGTTTGTGTGTTTTGTGTTTCTGCAGATCGCAGTGCGTTACCACGGAAACGAGGACGCGGGAAACTCACAATACAACGTTAATGTTTTGCCACAAAGGAAATGAATACAGATGAGCTCATGATCGATGGTGAAGATCTAAAAATCTACTGGCTTTGTGTGTGTGTGTGTGTGTGTGTGTGTATATGTGTGTGTGTGTGTGTGTGTGTGTCAGTGGAATAATCTGCCCTACAGGTATTAGCAATCATATTAATCATCCATAATAATGTGGTGAAAATCGATCTGTCATAGTATTTACAGCCTTTCACTCAGGCTCACAACACACACACACACACACACACACACACACACACATCACGTCACTCAGGATCAAAACAGTCACCCCAGCAGCAATTATCTTTGCTACATTCAAAGTTCACCAGGTGTGTATGTGTGTGTGTGTGTGTGTGTGTGTGTGTGTGTGTGTGTGTGTTTCATGTGCTTTGTTCTTTCAAATCCTGACATGATGGCTCACCTCCGGGAAACTGATCTGAGCCTGAGAAATTCCTAAGCCAAGCACTTTGCACACACGCACACACACACACACACACACACACACACACACACACACACACACACACACATATATATATATATGAAAAAAACTCTATTTTAAAAAAACCTGAGCGTTCAGCATTTTATACTGTTCTAAGTGGTAGACTGTGTGGAGAAACACAATGTGAAAGACGTATAATTGTAGAAATCGAGGACGTGGGGACTTTGATGTTGTTGTGTTTGAGGGCTCGAGTCTGCGTCTCATCATGTCTAATCCACTTTAAACCGCACACTTCCTCAAACCGAGTCGGAGTCCGACTCCAAAACAGACGTTACGTTTCAATATTGTTCGTTCTGAGTAAAAAAAAAGGAGATAAAAGTGCGTACTTGATCGCAGAAGACATCCGACAGCAGCATTTTTCTATTTCTTGAAAGCTTCCTGTTCCCTAAAGGAGCTTCTCGTGAAAAGAGTACAGAAAGAGTGTGTGTGCTTCTGCTGTACAGGACAATAATCAACCATCAGGAGCTTGTGATGAATCTGAATTCATTTATAGCAACAGTAGAGAATGTCTGGGACAAGTTACTTCCTGTTCTTACTTATAGCCTTTATATCTCTCTTTTTCCCTCTCTCTCTTTTTCTCTCTCTCTCTCTCTCTCTCTCTCTCTCTCTCACTCTCTCTCTCTCTCTCTCTCTCTCTCTCTCTCTCTGTATATGTGTCCATCATGCCCTTATCTTATATAACACTCTCTTATTCTTTAACACTATCTGCATCTCCTTCACATTTCTCTCTCTCTCTCTCTCTCTCTCTCTCTCTCTCTCTCTCTCTCTCTCTCTCTCTCTCTCTCTCTCTCTCTCTCTCTCTCTCTCTCTCTCTCTCTCGCTCTTTGTATCTCTCTGTCTGTCTGTCTGTCTCTCTCTGTCACTTTATCATTTTCTGTTACTTCTTCTCTCTCTCTCTTCCTCTAAGTTTCACTCTTTCACTTTCTCTCACTTTCTTTCTTTTGTCTTCTCTCTCTCTCTCTCTCTCTCTCTCTCTCTCTCTCTCTCTCTCTCTCTCTCGCTCTCGTTCTCTCTCTCTCTCTCTCTCTCTCTCTCTCGCTCTCTCTCTCTCTCTCTCTCTTATACATTTTTATGCATCTTTCTCCATGACTCTGTTGATAAATAATGATGAGATTTGGTCTCAGTGAATGAGCTCTTACTGTTACACCGAGCTGTGTGTACACAGAAATCTAATCACCATTTTCTGACCAATCAGGATCCAGCTCTCAGCAGTGCTGTAGTAGAGCAGGTAAAAGAGGAATAAAGCACTGCACACTGCACTCCAGGGTTTTATTTCTTCTTCATGGTTATCTGTGTAGAGTAACAGCAGACCTATGATGCTGCCTGGTGTTCATTCGCTCTGTATTTAAATTTTCCCTCAAAACAGTTTATTATTCACTCGAATCCTGACAAAAACTTCTGATCCTCTTACACACAGCGTAAGGGAAACTCGGCCAACCATCTGGATCGCTCCTTTCTGCTTTTTAGCACTGATGCTGAGGGGGTGGAAAACTTTTTCACTCGTGTGTGTGTGTGTGTGTGTGTGTGTGTGTGTGTGTGTGTGTGTGTGGAGAAAGAGAGAAAGAGAGGGAGTGAGATAGACGGCTCTCAGGTTTAAAGCTCTAGAGTCCTCTCTGGACTCCAGATCAGACGAGCTAACCCCCGCCCCCGCTCTATTGCCCCAGGACACGCAGCCAATCAGAGGCCTTGGAACCACCTGTGGTCACCGTGGAGACCGCCCTGCAGCCACCTTTTAATGAAGCCCTAGAGAAGGGCATTGTGGGAGCTCGGGCTCAGTGAGTGGGCGCTCGGGCTTCGCATCTGATCTGATCCGATACAGCGCATGGCATAAATGTGTAATTGTGTGAATGAATGCATGAGATCGTGCGTTCGCTTGTGTGTATGTGTGTGTGTGTGTGTGTGTGTGTGTGTGTGTGTGTGTGTGTGTGTGTGTGTGTGTGTGTACAGACTTATTTGTGTTGATCTGCTTCTTCTATACTTCCTTACTGCTTACTTAATCTCTCTCACTCTGTCTCAGTCGCTTTGTGTGTGTGTGTGTGTGTGTGTGTGTGTGTGTGTGTGTGCATCTCTCCAGGTGAATACCCTGAGGTTTTGAATAGAGGTGTCACTCATCTGATCATATTAACCTGTCACACATTTACCTTAACCACACACACACACACACACACACACACACACACACACACACACACACACACACATAAAAACATTCAGAAAAGAAGAATATCCTAATATTTGTATGTAAATTTGTGTAAAAGTCACCGTCGTGTGTTAGAAAATGCAGTCGAGGCGACGATCACGTCACGACACTTCATCCGACGTCCTACAAGTGTTTATAAGTGTTTAAAAATCGTTTTGATCAGATATTGATGTTCTTTTCTGTAAACACATCACCCAAATCTGCAGAATTACACCGAGGTGTTTACACAGCGCTGCTTCCATCCTGCTGCGCTCGGCTCGCTTTTACCGCCTTTAATCATGTAAAAGCAGCGTTTTTTTCCTCCACTGTGTTTTTGTTCACACACACAATTTTTAAAACAGTTTCATCAAGTAAACAACAAATTCTCAACACATCCTAACAATTAATTGCATTCATTTTTTCATCCATTCAACTGTATGTATAAATGTTTTTCTTACTTTGTTTTTTGTATTTTTTTCAATTGTAAAATGTAAAATCTATATAAACGTTGTAGATGTTGTTATGAATTTCACAACCCATTTAACAGAAACAACTTTTTGCAGTTACGTTTCTGGTATTTTATTTTAAATTAGTTTTCTTTTAGATATACTGTATTACATATATCAGATATACCGCACATTTCTTCTACTGCGCTGTGCATTTTTCTTTTTTTCGTTATAATATAAATGATAAATACTAATATCGATAGTAAGTTTGCGGATGGTATTGTATTTAAATATATATTTAATATATACATATTTTGAACAAAATTGAAACAAATCGTTACGTTTTGTGATTGTTTTGTTATTGTTTATTGTAATGTACTTTTATTTTATTTGTTTAAACGCAATATATAAATATTACCTTTATTCTGGTATTTTACATTTGTTTTTAAATGTGGATTCCTTTCATTTAAACCTCATTTAAACATTATTTGGATGTTATTTAAGCGTAGTTTAGTAAATGAAAAAATTTTAGTAAGTAGTTTATTAAATTCAACGTTCATCCGTCCTGTAAATCACACCGTGACCTAATTAAAATGATTTATTTATTTGCAACATTAATGTGTTATTGTGTAATAAAGTGTTATTAAGGCTCGTCATGATGACCCAATATCACCAGGACCTAGTTAGACAAAAGGTCAAATAGTTTGAGCAGATTTATGCCCTATATGAATAAATAACAGAAGCCTGGAAGCCAATCAGGATTCATTTAGTATTTTTGATATTCAAAATATGAGTCTGGTGCTAAAATAGTTAATAATGCTATTAAATTTGATATGAGTTATTTTTTATTATATGGTTAATTTATAAATGATTTGAATTCATTTGCAGCTCGAAGGCTGCGAGGCCAAGAAGAAAACCCTGAGCGATGACCTTTAACCTTCCAGCATGCACTAAACACAATTGTGGCTTAGCATCAAGGATTAAAGTTCATTAATGCAGAACATTAGACATAACTGTAAATCCAAATTTGCACTTTATACAGTATTATTTGTAATATATATAATAGTTTTATTTATATCCATTGCAATTTGCACTTCTGGTTAGATGCTAAACTACACATTGACTATAAAATCATCTAATCTAATAACATAGTCATAATACAGTCATAACATGGTCATAACATGGTCATAACATGGTCATAACATGGTCATAACATCATAAAAACTTTTTAAGCACATTCCGATCAAAATGTTCATTTTGCACATAATTAATTAATGAATAAATACTGTGATTACATCATCACTTCCATGGAAAATGTGATGCAATAAAATAAAACCTTTACATTTTGTCCACATCGCAGGATTTTCACGAGAACAGAGACGTGTTTCAGACTGCAGTGGGGGAAAAAAACTTTCCTGTGCTAAAGGGGGAAGACGTAGACTTGTTGACTACCACCTTCTACCTGAAGACAAATCTCACACACACACACACACACACACACACACACACACACACACACACACACACACGCACTGTCCTCTACAACCCCACAACATCTAACCGGTCCACAGGTCGACACCCGACGTTATAAAGAAAAACAGACACAGAAATAAAAAAAAAAGACTTTAGCAGCAAAAAAACTAATAATTGCAAAGCAGCCAATTAAATTGTGAGAAGGAGATGAAACCACGCTTATTTCCCCTGGTGATCTGGTGCTGGAAAAACTCGCTTCCGCGCACACATGAAAAGGAGCGAGGAAAATATAATTTCGGGAGCTGACAGAACTCATTGTTCGCGGAATTTTAAATTCAAAAAAGTTAATAAAGCAGTGGAGGAAGATGAAGAGAATTTGCATTTCTCAGATTAACAGCGTGTAGAGCAGCAAAGGCGATCCGCTTCGCCTCGGGTGATCATTTAAGAAACCTTTGCATATTTTATTTAAAAGTGGGCTCGGGTTGGCGGGGTAATAAGACAGACAGATAATGATTGGAAGGTCGGCCCTGCAGGGCACGGGGCCTGCACACACACACACACACACACACATACACACACACACACACACACCCTGAGTACAGCTGAGGGTTGTGCAAACACCAAACAGTGCTCCAGAAGGCTGCAGCCGCATAGATTACACTAATTAGCCGCTGATCGGTTATGAAATGTTTTCAAAAGGTTTTATTATTGTTGTTGCTGTTTGTTGGCGTTATTGCTTTCATTATTGCAATTAACTGTGTGTGTGTGTGTGTGTGTGTGTGTGTGTGTGTGTGTGTGTGTGTGTGTGTGTGTGCGCTCCACTAATACAAACCAACAGAATTAGATTTATGCAGCTTATTTGTTTATTTTAAATAAACCCAAATCTGAAAAAAAATGAAATAAAATGCAACCTTTATTGCAACGGTCACAGAAATTACACAGAGTTAAGAAAAGAGGAAATGAAATATTGCATACACACCATTTAGTTAAATCATTACAACAAACAGATGTGAAACTTTGTGCCCCTTTGCCTACCTTAGAAATATCAAATAAATTGTGTGTGTTTGTGCTTTGACCGTGTGTGTAATTGTGTGTGTGTGTGTGTGTGTGTGTGTGTGTGTGTGTGTGTGTATGGGAGGGACCGTGTGAGAATAGTGAAGTGTGTAAAGCTCTAGGGAGAGATGCTGTAATCGTTTAAGTGGGTTAAATGAAAAGGTTTCATTGAAACACAAGGAGGCAGAGGTTGTGTTTCTCATTCACTGTAATGGCAGGCATCCAGCTGCTGAATCGAAATCAGGACGATCTTTATGCCGTGTGTGTGCGTGTGTGTGTGTGTGTGTGTGTGTGTGTGTGTGTGTGTGTGTGTGTGTGTCTGTGTGTTCCGGTGCAACACTGTGGGAAAGAAGGAATATCCTCTAGCATCAGCAATCTTCTGCTCCTCCAGAGGCACAGGGAAAGGTTAAATGTAAAAGTGTGTCAGCGTTGTTCACTCGGCTCAATGTGACCGGAGATGAGAGCGAACGAGATCACGATACACCACACACTCACATCGCCTCCAAAAATAGAATGGATCTGAAGTTCCGCTTTCCCTCTGGAAGCGAGAGCAGATCACAAACTTGGCATGGAAGTAGACAGCAGATCCTGTACGATGTTCGAAAATGAGATAAAAAGAATCTTCCTTTTTACAGCGAAGATCGAACAGATCCTATTTTAATAGAATAGAACAGATCGTACACTTCACACATCTCCACCTTATTCCCTCTCCAAATAAAGGAGCACAGATCCCTCACCCTACTCAGCTTTATAGACTTCTGCTCAGAAGGTTCAAATCCCACCACCATCACTAAACTGCCACTGCTTGGCCCTTGAGTAAGGCCCTTGACCCTCAATTGCTCAATTGTACGTCTCTCTGGCTAACGGCATTTGCCAAATGTTGTAAATGTAAATGCAATACCACATGGCTCTAAAAAAGATTAAAAAAAAAAACAGAACCCAATTTTTATTCAGCACCAAAGAATAGATCCATATTCCTCATTCTACACCCTCATGCACAAGAAAAACAGAGTATCTTCCTCACTGCAAACAACCAGTTTAGATCCCTAACTTCACTCCTTTCTCATCTTTCTCATTTGTTTCTGCACAAACAAAACCAATCCTTCACCTTATCATCTCACAAAGAAACCCAAAAGGTTCCTAGTGCCCTGGCTGACTGAACAGAACAGATCCTCTCAGCTTTCCAAAGAAAAGATCCTCCTTACACCCTCCCCAAATGAAATAGAAAAGATCCCACTCTTTCCTATTCTCTGAATCCAAAGAAAAAAACCTTCACATTACTCCCTCCACAGAGCTGATCTCACTCTCTCTCTTCAGTCTCCAGTGTGAGCAGCAGGTCATGGCACTTGGAGCGATCATGAATAATGCATGCAGTGCTCTCTTTCTGTTCTCCCCCCAATGCTGCAGGCCTGAGGAAGGTCAAGGATGGCCACTGTGTGTATGCTTGTGTATGTGTATGTATGTGTGTGTGTGTGTGTATGTGTGTGTGTGTGTGTGTGTTGTATACAGTGTTGCTTATTTCTCTGCTATGCAGGTTGTTGTGTCCATATTTGCTTCTTCTGGTTTCTTTTTGTTTTCACATGTTTTGAATTCAACTGCAGTTCACCAAAAATCATCAGATATGATAAAAGAATAACGCAAAGTCGTTCCAACTTGGTACAGACGTGATCAATGCGGAGCGTGGCATTCTGGGAGATAATTAACACTGACTAGGGGCAGAGCCACCAATCTGAGGATTAACCTCCAAGAAGGGCCTGACTTTCCTTCTAACCATGTATACACACACACACACACACACACACACACACACACATGCACATACTCACATGTATACACTGTATATATATATATATATATATATATATATATATATATATATATATATATATATATATATATATATATATACACACTATTCTACATACACTCTTTCTCTCATACTCATTAAAGTATGTCATTCGCATAAATCCCCAGTTCTCATAATTAGCAGTTTTTACTGTCTGGATATATGAACACTGTACCAAAACAACGTTCTTCCCCACCCCTCTGGTACCCCTCTCCTCACCAGTCTCCTTCATTAAGCCTTTTAAATTCAGACATCTCCCCAGCAGTAGTAGATTGTACCTGTGTATTATTCAGTTGTTGCATATAAAACTGAGCACCTGTACAAAATAAGATTTTTAGTACTTTTTGTTCTGGGTTTGTAATATAGCAACAACAAAACACATCATATTGACCCACATGTAACGATTAATGAATCTGTTACGGTGTTGTGATTAGCGAGACTGTTCGCCCTCAGGCCTGATGGGTGAGATATGGTTTTAAAGAATGAATGTGTCACCTTATATAAGGCAGATCTCTGATATGAGACACTTTCTTTTAAACTAGCTCACTGATGTGCTAATGCTGGCCTTTATTCTTTGTAGCAGTTACAAATCAGATGTCAAAAAAAAGAACGTGACAAATACGAACCTTCTTAGGACTTAAAACTAAAACCACCAGTATACGTTACGATTAGCCAATCGGTTATGGTGTTGTGATTAGCAGGGTATAAAGAAATACACCACCAAGAGTAAAGCAGATCTTTTCTGACTTTCCGGATATGATTTGAGTCCAAGCTTTCTCAAAAATCTGCTGCATAAACTGCTTCACTTTCTGTTGTCAGGTTTACTAGCTAACACACCTTAGCTAGTCACATCTGGCAACCTATATCTTCACTTGTGTACATGTATTCTGTAATAATCCTAAACTAGTATTAGGTAAAGGTATTAAAAACATATTTTCCCACAATATTGACCTTATTGTCCCTGTCAGTGACTCGGGTGACTGGGGAGGGACTGGGAGGACCCAAATGCAGGATGCGACAGAGAGTAAGAAAAATACAGGTTTTAATAAAGAAACACACTGAGCAATGGGGCAAGACAAAAACAAAGTCCAATATACAGTCCAAAAGAGCCGGCAAACAGAACAATGAAGACAGGGCAGAAACACAAACCAAAAACAGTCCAGAGGTTCAAACCAAAACAGATCAGAACAGGCGTCAGGTACAGGAACAGGTACGGAGCAGAGGCAGGGGCAGGAGCAGGGGCAGGAGCAGGGGCAGGGGCAGGAGCAGGGGCAGGAGCAGGGGCAGGGGCAGGAGCAGGGGCAGGGGCAGGGGCAGGAGCAGGGGCAGGGGCAGGAACAGGAGCAGTGGCAGGAGCAGGGGCAGGGGCAGGGGCAGGAGCAGGAGCAGTGGCAGGGGCAGGGGCAGGAACAGGGAAAGGGGCAGGGGCAGGAGCAGGGGAAAGGGGCAGGAGCAGGGGAAGGGGCAGGGGCAGGAGCAGGAGCAGGAGCAGGGGCAGGGGCAGGAGCAGGAGCAGTGACAGGGGCAGGGGCAGGGGCAGGAGCAGGGGAAAGGGGCAGGAGCAGGAGCAGTGGCAGGGGCAGGGGCAGGAGCAGGGGAAGGGGAAGGGGCAGGGGCAGGAGCAGGAGCAGGGTGGCAAGAATAATCCTCAGGGACTTTGGAGCTGGTAAAATAATCTGGTGCCGAGCTAAAGTCTTGCGTGTCCTTAACTACTGGGGGGCAGGGGAAAAACGGCAAGATGGCCGCCGACCCAGAGGTACGCACCGCTAAAACCATAAGTGCGCGCCGTGTGCTCGGAAGATCCTGACAGTCCCGTGAGATTACAGCCAGAAGATATGACACTTTTTCATCCACTTAATCCAAATTGTTCAGATTATAAAATGCTGTTACTGAGATATAAAGCACTGAATGGCCTCATGCTACAGTACTTCAGTGAACTTTTGGTCTATTATGATCCAACATGGTCTGCATTGATCAAAAGGTTTAGGCTATTTTTTGGTACATTTAAAAGAAAAGGGCAGAACTTTCTCTGAAAATCCCCACAGTTATGGAAAATCCTTCCAATTAGTGTTTGTGATGCAGATATCGTCTCAGTATTTCGGTCTAGGTTGAAAACATTTGCTTAGGTAAGCATTTAGTGAATAGTAGTTTTATAAATAGGTGTTTCTGAGGTAAAGGTGTAGATCGGGATGGTGCATGGTTATAGAGTGTTTTGATGAAGTGTGATGTTTGGAAGCTGTCTGTTGTCCTTCAACTCTCACATTCTTATGGGGGACTGGGTTCCAGGGTGTCCTCATGTCTTACGGCTTTTCTGTTTTGTTATGCTGCCATAGCTTGTCCTGCTGGAGTCCTTGCTTACACCATTATGGCACAATAAGCATGCCTAATCTGTATTCTGGAAAAAATGCTAGTTTTTTTTTAAAATCTAAATCTACGAGGCAACACTTTTTTTTTTTTTTTTTTGCTGAGATCATGTTTTATACTGTTTAAAGGCAATAGCAAAGTACAACCAACCAAAACCAACCCTGGTATCTGAGCGATTTACATACATCTCTCTGTAAGTAACTCGTGCCAAATTCAGGGGGAAAACAGTGACTCAGCTTTATAAATAACAACCCATAATTTGTTCTTTTCTATTCTAAGTGTTTTTTGCCATACCTATATGCAGAGAAGCAACTCCGTGTTCATTTCGACTGAGCACAAAGTCTTTATTTTACTTTTTCTTTTACACTTTTCTTGATGTATTCCTGGAGGACATTTCTCTTTTGTTTTTCAGAACAGCTGAGTCAGACGGCTAAAACAGGCGGTGATTCTTCAAAACAGCAAACCTCGCCTCCGAAAATGTCCCAAAGCTCCCTTTTAGACGTCAGACAAGTTTCAAAACAAAGTGCTCAACTCTCAGTCTGTAGAACTTGGCTGCAGTGTTGAGGGAAAATCTATTTTAAAATCGCAAAAAATAACAGAAAAAAACCCCCCAGATTATCAGATATTTGATTTCTCCGTGTCAGTAAAAAGGTTGGGATTTATTTTATTAAGATTTATTTAGGTAAAGTTTATTTTAAGAGGCACGAGTAGATAGAATAGAATAGAAGAATACTTGAATGATCTTTAAATTACAGCTCTATACAATGACGGTGCATTAATGGTATATTATATTATATAGTAACATGTACGAAAGAAAGTGAGAGACTATCTGTATATATTTCTGATGTTAGTGTTTAATAGTTAACTCTACTAGATAATTAGCTAAAAACAGGATATTGCTTATGAATGAATAAATAGATAATTAATGAAATAACAAATGCAATATTTAGAAATTGCTGTTGAGCGCATTGTTCGAAATGTACAGCTTTGTCTCACTGTTTTTAGTTCATCAAATGATTATCTGTGAATTTGCTTTGGTGGGCGGAGTCAGATTTTCAATTCTCTAGTAGTGTTCCTTGAGAACATATAATAAAATGGTTGCTGAAATATGAGGGGTCTACTCACTTCTGTGAGATACTGTATATATACATATATATATATATATATATATATATATATATATATATATATATATATATATATATATATATATATATATATACATATATATATATATGTGTGTACTTGTGTGTGTGTGTGTGTGTGTGTGTGTGTGTGTGTGTGTGTGTTGAGGATATATGTACATTGTGTAAAAGTGAGAGAAAGCGTGTGTGTATATGCGAAAAATAGTAGGAGAGAGGAAATATTGTGTGTGTGTGTGTGTGTGTGTGTGTGTGTGTGTGTGTGTGTGTGTGTGTGTGTGTGAGAGATGCTGAGGCCTCCTGAACACAGCTATGTTGCGCCGATAACGGGATTAAGGCTGAGGCGTATAATGAGGCTGAATGGACCCCGGGCACAGCTGTAATCCTCGGCTTTGATGTTTCCCAGCTCCATCAGGTGAGAGTGGGCTCGGCCTGCGTGGGCCTCAGGGCGCAGCTCCGCCGTGGAGCTCAAAGTGCCTCATTAGCTTCGGCTGTTTACTAAACTCGGCCCTTGTGATGAGGAAGAGTCTGTAGACGGTGCACATTTCTGTCCTGTAATTTTATGTGTGTGTGTGTGTGTGTGTGTGTGTGTGTGTGTGTGTGTGTGTGTTTATGATAATGTGAACTACATATGTCTGTATAGCTGATATACATTTGTGTGTTAGACAGGGTACAAATAAAGAGAGTGTGTGTGTGTGTGTGTGTGTGTGTGTGTGTGTGTGTGTGTGTGTGTGTGTGTTCAGAAAGAACAATTTCTGAACATTGTCTTTCTAGGAACACTTTATGATGCATTTAGTTGTTTTGAGTTTATTGGTTAGTGGATTGACACTAAAAGATGAGTTCATGAGGGGAATTTTTGTTCTTTTATGCTGAACGAGTGGCGTTTAAGTCAAACTGGGACTTTTAATCATACAGGTATACAAATGGAGGCAATGGGGCAGTACTACACGTAGTAGCAAATGGCTAGTGTGCCCTATTACTGATAGGTGGCGCACTTTCCAGAGAACGTTAATTAAGATATGTGCATGCATGGAACAGTGTGTGTAAATTTAAACCCAGTTTGAATTTAAATATAAATGTTGTATTTCTCGCTAGATTTATTACATGGCAGGATCATATGTCAGTCACCCTTAATGGGCGGAGTCAGACGTGTCTCATGAAGGGTTTGAGAGTGGAGTTTTATTTGAGCTGAGCTTGTGAGTTTGTTTGTTTTTTGTGAGTCTTTTGTAACAGAAAACAGTGTGGAGGAAATCAATGATTTACTTCGGATGTAAGTTTGTTGCATTGACCAGTGCAGAGATTCCACACTGTGTGTTTAGACATTAATATCCACCCAGGTGAGGACGGGTTATTCTCAATGTTTCTTCCTCATGCCATCATCTCCATGGCCACTAGATTGCTCATCAGTGATAAACTTATAAGCACTAAACATATAAATTTAAACTTTATAACTTCTTTTTAAAACTTTAT
>NC_060901.1:24632404-24692404 GCF_014805685.1 Silurus meridionalis
TTAAGTCTGTTGATTCCTTACAAGTTTATCCCTAATGTGGTGATGAGGAACGTCTCCCTGAAATGGCAGAAGGGAAGAAACCTTGAGAAGAACCAGATTGAAAATCCTCATCTGGGTGGAACTAAATGTCCATTCATTACAACTCAATCATTGTTTAGGCGATTAAATGCAGAACTGTTCATGCATGTTGCAAAGCCATTTTGTTGATATTAATTACAATCCAAATTCATCCTCAAAGTTCTTGAGTTAATGACATTTTCTAGAACAGCAGCTTTGACCATAATGCAGCATTTACATGAATGCATATAATACTATTTTATATCTATGAAATTTTACATTTCATTAATTATGTACAGATTAAATAATGTGTGTTAGTGCAAGTTTTCTGTAAGGATGTGTTTATTAAGCATTTCTTTATAAGGAATCAACAGTTTCCGCACTTCTATAACAGCTCTAATGATGGACAGGTGAGAAGATGGTGATACTTAATAATTTTCTTTCTTTATTGATCTTTTTTATTGATGGAGCGTTCCTGAATATAATATCAGATATTTAAAAAAAAAAAAAAAACTCAGGGTTAGGAACGATACGAATATCAATCAGGGCAACAACAAAAAATTTGAAAGTCAGTTCAAGGTTAAAGTCATAAAAATCTGAAGTGCAATGACTTTGTGTGACTCCGCCTCCTTGGCATAGTTAAAAAAAACTTACAGTGCTCATTTCATAAAGCTGTGCATAGCAAGTGGCTGTAAATGTGTGTGTGTGTGTGTGTGTGTGTGTGTGTGTGTGTGTGTGTGTGTGTGTGTGTGTGTGTGTTGTTCGTGTTTGAAGTGAATGAGAATTAAATGTGAACGTGTGAGGAGGTCATGGCAGGTTACAGCAGACATCAAAGCGTGACACGGGTATTTATTAACACGGATGTTTATGAGGCAGAAAGCACGTGCCAATCCTGCACAGAGAAAAACCAATGGAGATTACAGCTTCTGATTAATTGAATGGTAAATATACTCTGTGTGTGTATGTGTGTGTGTGTGTGTGTGTGTGTGTGTGTGTGTGTGTGTGTGTGTGTGTGTGTGTGTGTGTGTCTTGTTGGACTCGGCGCTTTGTTTTTCACCCATGAGCATCCACACTGATAAAACAAGGCCTGTTATGGTGGTGAAGTTATTGACAGTACAGATGCAGCTCTGCATTAGTAGCAAGGGCTGCTGTGTGTGTGTGTGTGTGTGTGTGTGTGTGTGTGTGTGTGTGTGTGTGTGTGTGTGTGTGTGTGAAAGAGAGAGAAACATGGAATCGCAACTCCAGGGGAAATGCAGCAGAGCGGGAAATGGAGCTGAAGTTATGCATCCAGGAAGCTGAGAGCTGAGAGCCGAGTTCAGTTAATGACACACGGACTGGATTAACCATGCACCAGATCATAACCGACTGAGAAATTTATTTTGTGAGTGTGTTTGTGCGTGTGTGTTTAAAAGAGAATGAGAGAAATGTATATGTAAATGTTCACCACACAGCAGTCTGTAATTAGTTCAGAAGGAGCTACATGCAAAAGAAAAACCTGTTTTCTGTATATCAGAAGCCTGTGAAAAAACAATTCAGCTTCACCTTTCAGAAGAATGAGCTCCCATTTTATACGAATCCAAACCGATATCTTTTCTTTCCATGTTCTATGAGTTAATTTATAGTTTTTTTTGTTGTATGTAATCTAGCTTTGTCATTCATGTTACTTTCAATCGTCCTATGAAATCATTTATCTGAAAAACAAAGATTTAACCTAATGTGGATGCCTTTTTGGCAAATATGTCTTATTGTCAGAGGTGTAACTGTCAGTGGTGTAATTATACGTGCTGTACTGCAACTGTCAGAGGTGTAACTGCCATAAGTGTTAAGTAGTATAACTGTCAGTGCTGTAACTATCAGTGATGTAACTGTAAGTGCTGTAACTATCAGTGATGTAACTGTCAGTGGTGTAACTATCAGTGATGTAACTCTAAGTGCTGTAAATACCAGTGGTGCAACTGTCAGTGCTGTAACTACCAGTGGTGTAGCTTTCAGTGGTGTAATTATATGTGATTTACTGTAACTGTCAGTGGTGTAACTGTTAGAGGTGTAACTGCCATAAGTGTTAAGTAGTATAACTGTCAGTGCTGTAACTATCAGTGCTGTAACTGTCAGTGCTGTAACTATCAGTGATTTAACTGTCAGTGCTGTAACTACCAATGGTGTAACTATCAGTGACATAACTGTCAGTGTTGTAACTATCAGTGGTGCAACTGTCGGTGCTGTCCCTACCAGTGGTGTAGCTGTCAGTGCTGTAGCTATCAGTGACATAACTGTCAGTGCTATAACTATTAGTGACATAACTGTCAGTGCTATAACTATCAGTGACATAACTGTCAGTGCTGTAACTATCAGTGGTGTAACTGTAAGTGCTGTAACTATCAGTGATGTAACTGTCAGTGGTGAAACCGTCAGTGCTGTAACTGTCAGTGGTGAAACCGTCAGTGCTGTAACTATCAGTGATGTAACTGTCAGTGCTGTAACTATCAGTGATGTAACTGTCAGTGATGTAACTGTCAGTGCTGTAACTATCAGTGGTGCAACTGTCAGTGCTGTAACTATCAGTGATGTAACTGTCAGTGCTGTAACTATCAGTGACATAACTGTCAGTGCTGTAACTATCAGTGATGTAACTGTAAGTGCTGTAACTATCAGTGACATAACTGTCAGTGCTGTAACTATCAGTGGTGTAACTGTCAGTGCTGTAACTATCAGTGGTGTAACTGTAAGTGCTGTAACTATCAGTGGTGTAACTGTCAGTGCTGTAACTATCAGTGACATAACTGTCAGTGCTGTAACTATCAGTGACATAACTGTCAGTGCTGTAACTATCAATGGTGTAATTATACATGATGTACTGTAACTGTCAGAGGTTACTGTCAGCAATGTATTTGTAACCATCAGCGGTGTAATTGTCAGAAGTGTTTAGTGGTGTACCTGTGAGTGGTGTAACTATTAGAGGTGTCGTTATCAGTGGTGTAATTATTAGAGGTGTGGTAGTCAGGTTTATCCATCAGTGGTGTAATAGTCAGTGCTGTAACCATCAGTGGTTTAACTGTCAGTAGTGTATCTATTAAATGTGTAATTGCCAGAGATGTAATTAACAGTGGTGTAATAATAAGAGGTGTAGTTGACAGTGGTGCAACTATCAGTGCAATGTTCAGATCCTCTATTTGTAACACCTATGATATAAACACCAGTAACTTTATTATAGTAACATTTATTAAAGTTAATATAGTAACATATTAAAGGCCATAAATATTGCATTTTATTTATTTCAAATTAACTTCACTGTCCAATTTCTAAAACAAATTCCAAAACACAATATTAAACCTTAAAATCTTTGCAGTTTGAGAACAACTGCTTTAATTCGAACTAAATAAAACTGCGTATTATAAATACAGTATATTGTCACGTGTTTTCAGTCATTATTGATATAGATTATCTATATTATGTGGCCCACAAGCCATTGAGCCCTATATGTATATATATATATATATATATATATATATATATATATATATATATATATATATATATATATATATGTGTGTGTGTGTGTGTGTGTGTGTGTGTGTGTGTGTGTGTGTGATGATTTATTAGTTGTCTATAGTGTTACATGTATATGGCACGTCTCATCTCACACACTTCTTATCTTGGTGTTATAATCTCCTTTTGTTTCTCCTTCTTCCTCTTCTTCTTTTTTGTAGCAGCGCGCGAGCGGCCCGGTATTAGAAATCCTCGCGCGTTCCCGCGGGCGATGTCACGCTCTCGGCTCAGACATAGCTCGCGCGTTGGTTATTATTATTCATGACGGACTATGTCGAGCTGTTTCAGGATGTTGAATGTAATAATAATAACAACAATAATAATAGTAATAAAAAAAATAAAATATACAGCGAGGTTGAAAAAAAAAAAAAGATCACCGATTCTCGCGATAAAACCGGAAGCTGTCAGTCCGCGGCCGCTGGATAACGAGCAGGAATTCTGTACTGAAAACGGTAAATGAATAAATAATGAAATTTCCGGGTTGTTCAGATTTTAAGGTTGGGTAAGGGGGTGGGTGTGGGTCGGGTGGTGGTCTCGCGTCCGCACGCGCTATGCGTTTGCACGACCCGCGGGCACCCGCCTTCAGGCTGGAGTTAAACCGGGCAGGGGCGCGTGGCCGTCTGCGATACCGGATAACCGTTTACCGAGGCTGGTGTGTGTGTGTGTGTGTGTGTGTGTGTGTGTGTGTGTGTGTGTGTGTGTGTGTAAACGATTTCGGACAGCAGTCTTTAATGGTTCTTAACGATTACCGAGACATACTGCTCAAAGCTGTATTATTATTATTATTATTATTATTATTATTATTATTATTATTATTATTAGTAGTAGTAGTAGTAGTAGTAGTATTATATATATATATATATTTAAAATTATTATTATTATTATTATTATTATTATATATATTTTATTATTATTATTATTATTATTATTATTATTATTATTATATATATTTGTATTATTATTGTTATTGTTGTTGTTGTTATTAATATTATTATTATTATTGTACACACTGCAGCACTATTTCTATCACGTTTTTAAGAACATTTATAAATACCTTGACTTATTGAAAATGGCCTTAAGGACATTTATGAATCTAATTAAAGTTACACCAGGTATGAGCATGTACACTAAATGAACCCATGATTATCCTGTGTGAGAGCAGACACCATACACACACTACTGAACTGCACTGTTCCCTCTCACTGTGGGGGAAATTCAGTGTAGAGTTTAATATAATAATATAATAATATTTAATATTAGAATTAGAAGACCATCAATAAGATGAATGTAATATTAAAAGGTAAAAAACTATAAGAGCGTTCTCTTTCCAAATCTATCTATCTATCTATCTATCTATCTATCTATCTATCTATCTATCTATCTATCTATCTATCTATCTATCTATCTATCTATCTATCTATCTATCTATCTGTTAAATACTGGAAAATTGCGATTTATTTATTTATTTAACCTCTTTGCAAATGTGGGCTACAAATTAGGGTCAGTGCTCATATATAATATATGATACATAATAATAAATGACCCTATATTGTAAAATGTTATTTCAATTCTATTTGGAAATATTACTATTATTACTACTACTACTACTAATAATAATAATATTAATAATAATAATAATAATAATAATAATAATAATAATAATAATAATAATAATAATAATAATATTAATAATAATAATAATAATAATAATTCAGGCCTGTATCCGATCAGAACTTTTGTAACCCCTTTGCTTCCTTAAATTAAATTAAATCCTAAAAAAAAATAATGATAATAATAATAATAATAATAATAATAATAATAATAATAATAATAATAATAATAATATAGAGTTGCCTTAATGAGCAGAGAGAGAGAGAGAGAGAGAAAGAGATGCGCGTGTATGAAGGTGTATATCAGATGAGCGCGAGCCTCTCCGCCTTTTTTTTCTTCGCTTTCTCTCTCGGTGTTGCTTGAAGAGAAATTTCGGCGTCTCGTGAGAGCTTCACGTCGCTCGCGGACACGCGGGTGCCGCACCTGGGTCGCAATACTTTCCGCTTGAGGAGTCGCGCGACGAAACCCGCGGGCCAACACCTCCCCTGCCCCCACCCGAGCCTCCCCTCAGCACCCCCCCCCTCTCGCCTTTACTGCGCTCGCGGCCCCGGTGATGGTGATGACGGGCGCGAGCGCGCTGGGGGACACCGGTGGGGCCCTAATAAAAGGCAGGGGCTCGCGCGGTCAGGTCACGACGGCGTGCCGAAAGTGTAGCCTGCATGACAACCGTCAATCCTCCGGTGCAGTGCAGTGTATTATTATCTGCAGATTGTTATGCGATGCATCATCACCTTTCACACAAGGTACCACGAGATTTCAGGTGCACGTGTAGTACATTTATACCTTTAAATAAACATCAACAAACAGTTTATTCATCACAAAATTTATCCTGGATTTTGTGCATTTTAGACTGAATTAAAACTATGATTGTTTTCTGTTTATTATTTTCATGAATCTGTTCTTGAGCAATTATCTGTGCCTTCGTTCTTACCTTCTTCCCATCACAGGAACATCTTTTGGACCTTTATTGTGGTGTTTCACTTCCATATAAATCAAAATAATTGAATCTACATGATGGACGTTATGATCACTCCTGTAGCTCTGAAGCGTTATGAGGGTCCAGAACGAGTGCACTTTGGTACCTTTATCTGTAAAAGTGAAAGTTTAGTATGTTCCCCATTATGTTCTTCTGGGAATGAATGGTACCAGGATGAACTTTTTCCTGTCGCAGTATGTCAAGAGTTAAAACATTCAGACTAAATATGACTTCAAATTGCTTGTTTCTTCTTGATTCTTTTTCGTTTTGTTTTATCGACTCGGAAATATTTGATTTGATTCACTATTTTTAATGTCAGTATTATTACTAATCCGTGTTAGAAATAAATCCGGAATATTATCTGATGGTCATCAGCATGACACAATAGATTTTCGATTAGACTCATTAGATTAGATGTTATCATTTTAGCTTCACCGCAGATGTCCGATGACCGATCTTTACAGAATAATCGATATTTAATTTTCCCAGTCGATTCGGTAGAAGTTTTGGGTCCTAGCTGTGATTTCATATTTTATTCTTTGTACCAAAAAAACCCATCTAAATCAATAACTTCCTAAATGGTCTTTTTGTGGATTTTAGCATGAGTGGAAACCTGAAATCCAATTATAGAAATTCTCTCCTTTATGCTAAATGACGCTTTGCAAATCGCATTATTTTGATTGATAATTTGCGTGAAATGTAAATAATGCTAAGCAAATAAAAACCACCGGCACGTGCACGCTACACCCGACATTACAATAAAACACATCATTTATTCCTTATTTCGGTATATAAATGAAAATTCACTGGACAAAGAACCAAATTCTACCCTTCACCATATAACGAGTTGCCTATGAAAATAATAATAATAATAATAATAATAATAATAATAATAATAATAATAATAATAATAATAATAATATAGAGTTGCCTTAATGAGCAGAGAGAGAGAGAGAGAGAGAAAGAGATGCGCGTGTATGAAGGTGTATATCAGATGAGCGCGAGCCTCTCCGCCTTTTTTCTTCGCTTTCTCTCGGTGTTGCTTGAAGAGAAATTTCGGCGTCTCGTGAGAGCTTCACGTCGCTCGCGGACACGCGGGTGCCGCACCTGGGTCGCAATACTTTCCGCTTGAGGAGTCGCGCGACGAAACCCGCGGGCCAACACTCCTTCCCCCCTGCCCCCCACCCGAGCCTCCCCCTCAGCACCCCCCCCCTCTCGCCTTTACTGCGCTCGCGGCCCCGGTGATGGTGATGACGGGCGCGAGCGCGCTGGGGGACACCGGTCGGGCCCTAATAAAAGGCAGGGGCTCGCGCGGTCAGGTCACGACGGCGTGCCGAAAGTGTAGCCTGCATGACAACCGTCAATCCTCCGGTGCAGTGCAGTGTATTATTATCTGCAGATTGTTATGCGATGCATCATCACCTTTCACACAAGGTACCACGAGATTTCAGGTGCACGTGTAGTACATTTATACCTTTAAATAAACATCAACAAACAGTTTATTCATCACAAAATTTATCCTGGATTTTGTGCATTTTAGACTGAATTAAAACTATGATTGTTTTCTGTTTATTATTTTCATGAATCTGTTCTTGAGCAATTATCTGTGCCTTCGTTCTTACCTTCTTCCCATCACAGGAACATCTTTTGGACCTTTATTGTGGTGTTTCACTTCCATATAAATCAAAATAATTGAATCTACATGATGGACGTTATGATCACTCCTGTACCGCTGAAGCGTTATGAGGGTCCAGAACGAGTGCACTTTGGTACCTTTATCTGTAAAAGTGAAAGTTTAGTATGTTCCCCATTATGTTCTTCTGGGAATGAATGGTACCAGGATGAACTTTTTCCTGTCGCAGTATGTCAAGAGTTAAAACATTCAGACTAAATATGACTTCAAATTGCTTGTTTCTTCTTGATTCTTTTTCGTTTTGTTTTATCGACTCGGAAATATTTGATTTGATTCACTATTTTTAATGTCAGCATTATTACTAATCCGTGTTAGAAATAAATCCGGAATATTATCTGATGGTCATCAGCATGACACAATAGATTTTCGATTAGACTCATTAGATTAGATGTTATCATTTTAGCTTCACCGCAGATGTCCGATGACCGATCTTTACAGAATAATCGATATTTAATTTTCCCAGTCGATTCGGTAGAAGTTTTGGGTCCTAGCTGTGATTTCATATTTTATTCTTTGTACCAAAAAAACCCATCTAAATCAATAACTTCCTAAATGGTCTTTTTGTGGATTTTAGCATGAGTGGAAACCTGAAATCCAATTATAGAAATTCTCTCTCCTTTATGCTAAATGACGCTTTGCAAATCGCATTATTTTGATTGATAATTTGCGTGAAATGTAAATAATGCTAAGCAAATAAAAACCACCGGCACGTGCACGCTACACCCGACATTACAATAAAACACATCATTTATTCCTTATTTCGGTATATAAATGAAAATTCACTGGACAAAGAACCAAATTCTACCCTTCACCATATAACGAGTTGCCTATGAAAAATAATAATAATAAAAAATAAAAACAAGGGGAGAAAAAAAAAAAAATAAAATGATATAATACATGATGGTATCTATAAACCGAGCGTTCACCCGCACAATGGGACACAGTCACAGACAGACGAGCCAGCTGCTCCTATGTACATTCCTCCATTCCTCCATAAATTAGGCATAAATTAAATATATATATACATACAAACATAAATTAGAAGAGACTTCCGGTCTGGCAGAGCTTCTGTTCGAAAACATCGCAGAAAGAAAGAAAGAAAGAAAGAAAGACAGAATGAGAAAGAGGGGGGTGGGGGGCTCAGTGTACATTTCAATAACATCTCTGGATAAAATCTTTCAACATGGTTGATCACAAAACTGGTATTAAATAACTCGTAAGAAAGGATATGAATGATTCGAGTCATGAAGCTCAGGTGAAAAAGGAAATGAGTGTGTACATCAAGACTGTGATGCATGAGCAATAAACACTGAAGCTCAGGAGGTTTGTGTTTGTTTAAAACTTTGACATTCACCTTCATTCTTCTGAAAATTTCTTCTTTAAATCTGCCCACATGTGCATGCTGAGAAGAAGGGTATTAGTCTGGACCCTCACTCATATGTCCAGGAATAGATGCATTAAATACAGTGAGTTCAAAAGTCTGCTCCTGTTTTCAATTCGTCTTTTAATTTACCAGTATAAAAACAGAACGTCAAATCTTGAAAATATTCCTGCTTTCTAGGTTCTGCTGTCGGTTGATTTAATGACAATAATCGTATAAAACCTGATGATCTGTGTGTGAGAGCGTCCGATTGCATTCTGAACAACGTGAAGAACGATGCTGCGTTCGGCAGAAGTAAAAATGTGGAACTACTTCCACGTGTTTGAATTGTAACCATACAAAGTGGGAAATAAAACCATGGTTGTTGGTTCTCGTAAAAATCGAACATTTTTTTGCACAGTGTACAGATTTTAGAGGTGAATTTCTCAAGTATGGTGATCGAATCGATTTCGAACATCAAAACCCAGTGCTGCTGTGTTTACTGCTGATACATGCTGATTCATCACTTGCTGAACTCAGTCGAGGAGACTAGTTAAGATGAAAAACAAACCCGATAATATATATATATATATTTTGTTCAATTCAGTCAACATAAACATCGAATGGTTTTCTCAAAATGATAAAAACTTTTGGATCCCACTGTATATGTATAATTGATTCCTAGACGCCCTTGAGAGTGGTGTTGAATAGACACCTCCATGTTCTCCAAATGGACGCCAATCCAACACTGATTCAGTACTTGTGATACATACAAAGTGTGTATAGAGGGTTTTCTTTACATGGGTCACAATGTCTTTAATTTGTAACAAGTACTTTTTAAAAAAAAGACTGAAAAGGCAGTGTGTAGCTCAAGATGTGATGCTCAAATCGGTGTTTCTGGAGCAAAACCTTTAACTCATAACTCCTCAGCGAATTCCTTGTATAATTGTATAATGAATTCAAATAAAACGCATACGTGAGATGATGTTGGGTGTTAAAATAGTGATGTTTTAAGATATAGTGAAAACCAAGTGGTTCAAATTAACACTGATATAATGAGCAATAATCCTGGGCTCTGGTTTCAACTCAATTAATCGCGAGCTAAATAGGAAAATGGTGCATTTTCCTATATTTAGATCTAAGAAGATTGAATTACAGTTGTATAAACACTCTGAAGTAGTTCACTGGTCAAAAGAAACACTAGAGTCTACAAGTCATGCCTTCATAAAGCAAATGAAAGAGCGAGAACACAGCCTGGGGAGTTAAACAGGGTTCTGGTGTTGAGTTCACCGAGCATTGTTCAAAACAACATTTTTGCCTTTCTTGAGTGTCTCTGGTTAAAGGCTGGACAGTGAAGCAGTGGCCATTTTCTCAATGAGATGTGTGTGTGTGTGTGTGTGTGTGTGTGTGTGTTGGTCCGTTGTTCATCCTTAATATCTTTACGACAAAATGTTGCCAGTCTCGCATGTATAATGACGGCATTGCATGCGTGTCAAGTTCCTCACATCTTTCCTCCACTTTCCCTTCTTTCTTTTCCTCTTCGTCGACGTGCCGTCCCATTCCCCCCCCCCCCTCACAAGAACATAAAACAGAACATCATAAATCTTGAGTACAAAGAATCTCTGGACACATCTGATAAGCGCTGCACTTTGAGCCTCTTCTCCTTTTTTGACATTGTGCCTCATTTCCTGTGTTTCTCATCCTTCTCTCCTCCTTTCGAGCCGTCGGCCGTAGTGTGCCGGTTGGAGGTCTGGTTGTTGATGAACATCTTATCAAGGCCCTTGAGCGCCTCGGTCAGGTAGTTCTGCAGTGCGGTAAGCGCGGCGCAGATGGCCGGTGAGCCAAAGCCGTGTGTGATAAAGCTGAAGTGAGAGAGGCAGCTCTGGATGCCCGGCTCCAGGATTGGCGTCGGACGAGAGTTCCCGAGTGGAGTGCGGTCCTGCGCCAAGAGGTCTGTGAACTCCTTACATAGCTGCCTGAGTGTGGAAAAGAGACAGAGGGACAGAAATGGTTTAAATCATTGGAAAGCAACATTTTAAGGGAACAGTGTATAAAATATCATCGGATGAGATCGTTTATTTGTTTTAGGCAATGACATCAGTTAAAGAAGGGAGTAGCCTTTTAGAGTGAGAAGCCTGACTTCTGCATTTAGATTGACAGGTTGAGTCCAAGCATCTTTAACGGGAACTTTCTGGGCATGCGGTATCAGATTTTATGGAAATAATATCAGAATAATTGAATCAGAGTTAGAGTCAGAATTAGTCACCATCAGAGTGATGGCCAGAGTCAAATAGAATCAGGAGTGAGAAAGAAAAAAACAAAGTTAATCTCAGGCTTAATGTCAGAACGAGTCCAAATCAGACTAAGAATTAAAGTTAGTCAACCTCAGAGTCAGATACAGAGTCTGTCAGAATCTGTCACAGTCATAATTATTTGCTAAAAACAACTGGATTAAATAACTGCCTCATATTATTTTACAGTCATTGGACTGTAACAGAGGAGATTTCCCTGCCTCGGATTTTCGAATCTCATCCACAGATGTTTACATGAGAAAGCTTTGATCTTAAATCGAAAATTTTTATCAAGTTAAATAACATCAGACGCAAATATTTGAAATGACCTTTTAACAAAACATCAATTGTTAATTTATACATTTACCCACTCCTCGTTAACTGTAATGTTTTACAATGTCTTTGAAACGAATCCCTATTCCTAATTATGTTATAGCAGCTATAACCATATAAACCCTCAGCATCTTTAGTTCAAATTCCAAAAATGCAGATTGTCATATTTCTGAGAAACCGTGTGACGTAAACTCTACAGTCATGAGCTTTTTCTATAGAAATGAAAAAAATATTCATCATGATCAATAAATTAATGTGGGATATGTCCAGCATACAGATGAGATTATCCATTAAAGTGAGAGTTGAGCCTCGGGTATTAAAAGTAGTACATCACATCACATCACATCACTTTTGAAACTGTAACAAATTCTTATATTGTAGTGTTCCACAAAAGAAAGATATTTAAAGCCACACTATTAAGAGCACTATAACCATGGTTATAGTTCAATAGTTACGTAAACATAGTTAAATAGAGGATAATAGATGATCCTTAAGCCGTTTCACACCGTTAACAAATGTTTTGACGTTTTATTTCACTTTGCAAGTAACAGAAAAACAGAAACAGTCTTTTTCAATCACAGCAACACAATATCCAATCATGTGTATCTATTGAATTCAAATTAAGGGGAAAGAGTTCAGGAAAAAAGACACAAACTATGTCAATTTAACTTTGAGACTCATTGAGTTTCAAAGACACACCATATTAAATTTTGTAAGCAATATATAATAACATACCCTGGGACATCTGTTTGCAGTCTGAATGTAAAAAGTTTGGTTGCAACCATTCAGAATTCCCAGCATGAGTCAGCTACTGAAAAGGCTGAAGGATCTCCAAGACATTTGAGCTATTTAGCTCATAATAAACAACACATTTTGAAGAAATTGCTATCATACAAAAATCAGCTCACAAATGCCTGTGATTGGTTAATATTGCTGTGATTGACATTGAAGTAAGAGATTACTATATATCTCTGAAAGTCAGTAAAACTCAGTACTACATGTCCCTCAAACTCAATGATCATTACAATCATAACAGTAATTACATTGTCAGATAGTGATTAAAGAAAACATAAAATTCAGGCCAGGGAGGAAAACTAATTCTTATTCCAAACAGTGTACTAAAGATTAACTTTAAAATCTAGCATATCATTTTATATAAATATGGGTTTGTTTAGATGATGCTTTTATAACTTGGGTGATAAATTGGTTCACAAACACCTGTCCTCTTCCTCTTGCTAACAGTGGAGTCTTTAACCTCATATCCTACTTTACATTTCCAGACCCTAAGGCTTATACGGTGGAAAGAAACAGCGCAATGATGACCAAGTGTATTTTACTCCACAGAGTTTAACACACAACTGCAAAGTATAAGTTCTAACCGTCAACTCTAAAAAGAAAAGTTTAATGGCCATAATAATAAAGAACTCTTGTTAAAACTTTGCATGGAGAGTTTGTTCAGGGAAATTCTTCCCTGAGTAAAAAATTGCAGACTTTCATGATCCAACCTGCAAAGTGATACCCAAAAGTGTTTCATAACACCAAGACCTCACACTGGATATAGAGTTTGTTGAGAAACTGCGACTTTACACCATCAATCTGTAATGTTTTAATCGTTTATAAGAAACGTTCTGGTTTACAACTTTGGATTGAAATCTCACGATTTCTGTTTTGAAAAGTTGATTAAAACAACACACTTCAGAAATGAGGATCAACACCACCAAGACCACATCAACCAAATGACGATATATCACATGTTTCTGTTGTTTCTTTAATTCTAGCACATTTCAGTGTTGAAATATATGACCAATATTTATGTAATACAATCTTCCCTCTTGCCTAAATACAGAAATATTCAATCTTTTTCAAATCATAAGGTTATGAGATGGGAATATCTTTTTTTAGAGGTAATTCAGTAAGTAATTATGTTTCAGGAGCAGGCAATTTGACTCAAATTTTACAACGCAATGTGTGACAAAACATGTCATCACAACAAAGTTATTATTTACAGTATATAAACCAATATCCTAAAACCTGTTACTCAGCATGACCTAAAATCCAATCACAACTTGATCAGAATTGGGATAATTAGAATGTACAACAACTATTTTATGTTGCTTCTCGTTTTTGTTCAAATGTAAGGTTCATGACTGTGACTGAAATTGTAAAAAATCTAAAGATAATCCAACTTGCCAAAAATTAACAAGTAAATAATAATAAAAAATAATGTGCCAAATTAAAAAAAATATTTTATCTTTCATCTATAATGTACAGAACATTAATAAATAAACTATTTATAAAAGAAATTGGAAAAAAACAGAAAACTGTAATGTTCAGTCAATCGTAGCCTCAGAAAAACCCATCTATATTTATCTTCTAATAAAACTTCAATTCATTTTTATTTGTATTGCGCTTTTAACTATGAAAATTCTCTCAAAACAGCTTCAAACAGATTAAGTGTTAAAAAATTTTATTTTTTAAGGATTCTTTATGGAATTGAAATGTTTGGCAGCATAGCAGCAGCCATGTTGTTGTTTCAGGTTTGAGTTCTACAAGCACATCTACACCATTCCTAAACCATTCAAAAGCAAACATCAAAAAACAAAAAAACACTTTTTTACTTTATGATTATTATAAGTGGCCAAATGAATTGATGAAAAAAACTATCACTAACAAACCTCCTGCTGAACATTCCTCTGGCTCTATAGCCTCGAGCTGGGAGGAAATGCGAGAGAAACGTCAACGAGCCCTTACTGAAGATGCCCCACGACCTTTTTCAACATTTTTGACCTTGCCGTGTTCTGCTAACAATTTCGATCGCTCGTGTCATCGATCAGCACGAGAAACCCATCAGGATCATACAGGGGAGATTTTGTCTGGGGGGAAAAATCATTAACCTGCAGGGTTTGAAGTGGATTATATATGAAGTGTGGCATCAGAAAGAAGTGATGCATGAAGAGCATGATGATGATGTCACAATGACAAGGAAGTAATCATGAATGGTGATAAAGCGTTATTTTTAATACTATTGTTACCTTAAGTGAAACTGGAGTTTATATGCTTTCAAGACTATCGAAATATCCATCATATACCTAAATAATCTGTATATATGTGAAAAGGTTCGGTAAAAAGGTCATCGTTGGCAGATCAGTGCAAAAACACCATTATGTGGCATCATGCACTTGTCCAGGCTTGTCACGTTTTTTTTTTTTGACCCACATTCGATTTCAACAACAACAGCCGCCTTGTTGTCCACTCGCCATCACCATCATCGCCATCATCATCTCTTTCTCTCTCTTCATTTCTGAACGACAGAACGTTTGGCCCCTGAGGCATGTGCAGGAAGGGAGGATGAGGAGGTGGTGGTGGTGGAGGAGAAGGAGGAGGAGGAGGAGGGGGATGACTGACTTTTGACAGACAGACAGACCGTGAAAGGGGGATAGAGAGAGGGATGAAGGGGGGGTTAAAAATGACCCTAGGGCGAAACTTCAAGGGGAAAAGCTGGCACTTTCAGGCTTGAAACATTTCACTTTAAATATAATGAGTTTCTCCAGCGCACGCGGGCCTGAGACGGATAAAGGGAACTGGTTTCTGCCTCATTAGAAACCAGCTTAACGTGTCACAAAAAAGAAAGAAAAAAAAAAAAAAGAGAGAAAACCCACTCGGTTAAGCGTGTAACCATATAAGCAGCACGGGAGATCTTTTTTGTTTTATGATGGATAGACGAGACTCAACATTTACTCACTGCTGCAGTACATCCCCTCACTTCTCCTCACACTGGAACATCTCAGGATGCTAATTACAGAAAGAGATGAGTAAAAAGAAAGAAGGAGAAGGAAACGGGACGTACTTTGTGGCGAGCAGCATGTTTTTTCGTGCGTGGATCTCGTTGGGGTCGGTGTGCTGCCGGTTGAGGTACTCAGACACGGCCTTGGTGGGGAATTCTGTTTCACATATGTAGCCAAAGTCTCGTGCTAAATGAACAGCTTCTCCTGGTGAAGGACAAAAAACAAAACCCAAAGGAATGATAAGTGTAAGCAGGGGAACAGCATGTCACTATTCCGAGCTGTAAATAAAAACTAAATTAGGCTTAAATACTTTTTTTTTTTTTTTTTTTTTTATAATAATTTACAAATCTGTTTTTTTTTTTTAAGAAAATAAGAAACATCTAAAAACCGAGTCATTGTTCTGATTGCTCTAGATTTGTTTTTTATTCTCCAGTCATCATCATTTGTATTCATTTGTTGTTTTATTGTTCTGATCTGATTCGTTTATCTATTTTGTCCTGCTTTTTAATCTCAGGTGGTCGAACAGACATCAGTAAAACCAAAGCGGATTTTCACTGTGTTTCTCATTACGTAAGAGATTAAGGAGTTTACTGGCCTCGGGTTAAATTGTCTCTAAGTGACTTTTCTCACGTTTTTCAGAGACATTTAAAAATGTTCGGGTATTAAATATAAAAAAAATAAGTCAGAGCAAATGCAGCTCTATGAGTGTTTCAGTTTGTTTATAAACGCATTTATAAAGTGTGATATGATCAACACACAAGCGGATTTCGTTCTGCACATTTATTCGCGCTGCACTAAAAACTCCACGTTATTTTGAAGTTTGCACACGTGATGATAAAAAAGGAAACAAAAAGCGAAATACTGTAAAACTTCCACTATATAATACAGTAGGTTTCCTGGCGGCGCTATCTTTGTGTTTTGTGTATTTGTCCTACACTGTCTTGTGTTGTTCTGCACAGTCTTGTGTTGTCTTTGCACTGTCTTGTGTTGTCTTTACACTGTCTTGTGTTGTCTTTACACTGTCTTGTGTTGTCTTTACACTGTCTTGTGTTGTCTTTACTGTCTTGTGTTGTTTTTACACTGTCTTGTGTTGTCTTTGCACAGTCTTGTGTTGTTTTTACACTGTCTTGTGTTGTCTTTGCACAGTCTTGTGTTGTCTTTGCACTGTCTTGTGTTGTCTTTACACTGTCTTGTGTTGTCTTTGCACTGTCTTGTGTTGTTTTTACACTGTCTTGTGTTGTCTTTGCACTGTCTTGTGTTGTTTTTACACTGTCTTTTGTTGTCCTACACTGTCTTGTGTTGTCTTTGCACTGTCTTTTGTTAATTGTCTTTGCACTGTCTTGTGTTGTCCTACACTGTTTTGTGTTGTCTTTACACTGTCTTGTGTTGTCTTTGCACTGTCTTGTGTTGTCTTTGCACTGTCTTGTGTTGTCCTACACTGCCTTGTGTTGCCCTACACTGTCTTGTGTTGTCTTGTGTTGTCCTACACTGTCTTGTGTTGTCTTTACATTGTCTTATGTTGTCCTGCACTGCCTTGTGTTGTCCTACACTGTCTTGTGTTGTCTTTGCACTGTCTTGTGTTGTCTACACTGCCTTGTGTTGTCTACACTGTCTTGTGTTGTCTTGTGTTGTCTACACTGTCTTGTGTTGTCTTTACATTGTCTTATGTTGTCCTGCACTGCCTTGTGTTGTCCTACACTGTCTTGTGTTGTCTTTGCACTGTCTTGTGTTGTCCTACACTGCCTTGTGTTGTCCTACACTGTCTTGTGTTGTCTTGTGTTGTCCTACACTGCCTTGTGTTGTCCTACACTGTCTTGTGTTGTCCCACACTGTCTTGTGTTGTCTTGTGTTGTCCTACACTGTCTTGTATTGTCCTACACTGTCTTGTGTTGTCCCACACTGTCTTGTGTTGTCTTGTATTGTCCTACACTGTCTTGTGTTGTCTTTGCACTGCCTTGTGTTGTCCTACACTGTCTTGTGTTGTCTTTGCACTGTCTTGTGTTGTCCTACACTGCCTTGTGTTGTCCTACACTGTCTTGTGTTATCTTATGTTGTCCCACACTGTCTTGTCTTGCACTGTTTGCACACGACGCACTTTATGGACTCAGTCTTTAACTCTGTGTGTTTTCTGTTTTGTAGCTTTACGTTGTTTTGTGGAGCACCAGGGTTCTGGAGGAACGTATATGGCTGAAATGACAACAAACGCTTCTTGACTTGACTTGAAATAAAGCGATTTCAATGTTTACCTTCCACTAGTGACGTCAGCAAAGTGACGTTGGCGGCTTTGCGTCTCCCTGCGGGCAAATTCAGCCCGATTTTTTCCAGCTTCTCTCTCAGGGATCTTCCGCCGTTTTTCGACTTCGCTCTGAAAACCAAGAAGGTTCTGTTTAGAATTGCTATGATTATTATTATTATTATTATTATTAATATTATTATTATTATTATTAGGGAAAAGCTCGATGACTTAAAAAAAAAAGAGATTATTTTCTTGCTTTTTTTTGTAAACAGGTGTGTTTTTCTATACTATATATAATATACTCTCTATCTACTTCCTTCCATTCTTATTTAACTCTTATTAAAGCACACTATTATCATCTATTTATTTTTCATTTTAATTGCCATTTATTTACACTCCAGTTGTGAACAGATGTAACCTACAAATCCCTGCTCGAGCTCTAGAAGCTGCCCTCAGATTAGAGCAGAACATTCCACCTCCATACTGAACTTACCTTCTGCCATAGCTTCTCTATTATTATCTCTGTTTCTAACTCAGTTTCTGACTCTGTTTTTAACTTTTATTCTAAACAATGAACTAAAACTGCAAACTAATCTAATAACTCAGAAGTGGATGCCCCCCCCCCCCCCATTAAAGGTCTTGCTGCTCTAAAGGTATTTTGCCTCTTCTTTTTTTTCTACATATAAATGTATCTCACACACTTACAAACACTATAAGGATTTTTTAAAGGTGCACTGAATTCACATTTCCAGCTAAATGATACACAGATAATACCATCCTAGTTAGAGGGCAAAGAGACCACCAGCTCGGTACTCATTTCATTCTGAAAGCTTTTTTTTTTTTTTTTTTACACATGATCTGATCAGACACCACGTGACCCCTCACGTAGGGTTTCAGCTTATTAACTATAATTATAATAGGATCATTTTTATACTTAAAGTTGAACAAAGTTTTTAAGACGTTTCTATGATTAACGAGTTCCGTTCTGAAGGTAGACAAAACATTGTAGTTCGTTTGAGATTATTTAATAGACATGGAGCCGGAAGTGACGCACCTGCGGAGCACGCCGCCGAGCAGTGATGCATTGAGGCACTCGGGCGGTGAGAGTCTTCGCTGCACTTCTCCCACCGTCACCTTGTACTTGGAGGTGGAGCTCAGCAGTGACAGGCGGCCAGGAACCGAGCAGAACACCTCGTTCACGTTGACGGTGACGCCGCCGATCAGACCGTCTTTACTCATCATCAGAGACGTGACGCTCTTGTGCGGCATCGGGACTGGAGGATGGAGAGGAGGGGGGGGGGAACCAAAAAAAACAAACAAACAGGAAATTTAATCTAACATGCAAGAAATATCCTAACAATCACAACCAAATCCTTCATCATATATAAAGAAGTCTCCAAATATAAAATAATTAAATATATATTGTTATAAATATAGTACACGTATTAAGGAGGGGTTGGACTCAGCGATATGAGAGGATGATGATGATGATGATGATGATGATGATGATGATGATGATGATGATGATGATGGTCATCCTTTCATATCGCCTATACAAAGTCTAATAAATCTAACTATAGATTTAGATGATGATGAGGAGGAGGAGGATTGTAGATTAATATCCTGTGATAAATTATAATACACTACACTGAATAAATGCATTAAATCATTAGTATTTAAAATAATCCTAAACATACTGGGAACTTTTACAGTGTTGCGTTTTTAAATATATACTTCAAAAAAACGCTTATTTTTGGTTTGTTTTTTATTTGTAAAACACGTGATGTGATGCGGCGCTGTGTTGTGTTACACCGCGTTACGCGATCTTGCGTTACAGTTTGTTACACTGTGTTGCGTTACACGATACTAAGTGAAATTACAGTGTTATGTTGTTACAATATGTTTCGGTTGTGCCATGTGAACGTGGATTATGTTACACTGTATTCAATTCTATTGTTATTCTGTTTCGTTACGTTACCTTGTGTTACATGAACGTGCATTTTTCCACGCCTTTATTGCAATTTTATTTACAAAACTCGCCTAGAAATGTAATCCATATCTGATTATAATAAATCATACTGCCTGTCTTCACATGTCCCGGATGGGTCCCTGATTCTGGAGGCTTTTTAAACGGTTATTTAATAGCATGATATCATCCGGGCTACTTGTCTATATATTTAGCAAGCGGTTTAAATGACATGGCCTACAGAGATTAGAAAAAGTCATCCTGTGAAATATAGGTTATCGGGTGGGGGGGCTTCTGGGGTCATAAAACACCCTGCCTAAGTGAATTCATGGGATATGGGACACTTGGGACTGAGTGACATTTTAGGACTTGAACTTCAAATTTCAGATGATCCGACTGAAAAACAATGGACCAGTGTAATTACAGCGTGAAGGTTAGTTAATAGCTGTCCATTATTGACTATGAACCTTCACATTTCACACGTGCCCCATCGAGTATTTTCATTTTCTGTCATTTGATTATTTTTTTTTTTGTTGCAGAAAATCGTAATAAACGTCTAGAAAAGTCCGTGAACGTGTATTTTAACACTACTTTTAATTTCTGCTTTTTTACTACGTGAACTACCCGCACTCTGATTCAAGATCTTAACATTTCGATCCGTGCAGTCCTCTGCTTTTCTCTTTTCCTATTTAGAAATGTATTTTCACGTGGCCTGGTTTTTTTTTTTTTTCACGTTTAAGTGAAAAAAAAAATGGGTTAGTTTTTTTTGTCTATTTGAAAGCTGTTTTTTTCTATTTTTTGGTCCTTGTCTGATGTTTGTCCATTTCATTTTTAGGGTTTTTAAAATGTTTTTGAATTAAAACTAAAACATTTTGGTACAGATCCTGCGCCAGACCTCACGCGCACTCTGCACAAGTGCATAACCGGAAATGCAGCGTTTAAAGGTCTGCTTTAGAGTCAAAAATACATTTATATAAAACACAACCTATTTATTTATTACTGCTGGGTTTTTTTTATCTTTATGCCAAGCGCCCGAGAGGAGGCACAGAGCCTGTCTGCGCCTGTAACAACACAAAGGCAAGCGCGAGCCCTTTACCGACCGGGTCACGGGTTCCGTCTGCAGCGCGCGCCGAGCAGATCCCTGCGTGTTTATATATATATATTTATATTTATATTTTATATATATATTGAGTAGAGTGAATTTTTTTACGAATGTTTCTGTTGCTGAGGTTTGGTAAAAATGCGACTAAGTGACATGTTTGTTATCATTATAATATAAAATATTTTCGATATCTCTTATTAATTCGGCGCTTTGTTCAGACAGGAAATACTGTTTAACGCTCCATTTCCAAACCCTGCGGCCAAAACCTGATCAAAATAAAAGCGAGGATTGAGTCTGGTGTCATTTTTGGAATTGAATCCAAGAAAAGCACATTTTTTATTATTAATAAAACAATTACGCGACTGTTAGAAATCAACAGTAGTTTTTTTTTTATCCTAAATAAACATTTGATCTAAATTATAATTTTTTTTTAAAAATCACTTCCGCCCGCGACTGATCTTTAACCCCAACCTTTAACCTAATTAGAATAATTTTTAACTACATTAACTACATGGACCCTCCCCTGCTTTTCTTTTTTACATTCAAGCCTCTAATTATTGATTGTTGATTGACTCGCGCCGGCGTCAAATCGCCCCCCGGACACGTTTTTTTTTTCTTCCACTAACAACGACGCCCTTCGGTCATTTGGGGCGCGCGCTCAACGTCAAAAAAGAAAAAGCCCCGAACGTCTCATTATAAAACGTCGTTCTAAGACGGTGTCGATAAGCGCGCGCCCGCGGATACACGAGCTCAGCGGGGATAACGCGTGCATATGTGTGCGCGTGTGAGAGTATGTATGCGCGCGCGTGTGTGTGACAAAATGAGCTTTAAACGAGCTCGTGAGATCGGGAAATCTCCATCAATCACGACGGCCACCGTTTAAAATCCGTCCTCTGGGAGAGAGAGACGGAGAGACCCACATTTCCGGTTAACTACATTACCGTCAAACGTCTCGAGCACCGGACATGTTTTACCTCGAGCCCTGGGAGCGCGGGCTGAGCGTGAAAAGTACGGAAAAGTGAAAGTGACACAATCTAAAATAATAATAATAATAATATTAATAATAATAATAATAATAATAATAATAATAATAATGTATTATATTCGTTTTTTATTGACGGTGTTTTTAAACACAGCTTTAAGTAGATATTGTTTAGATGTTATGTTTTTTTCTTGTGTTTTAGGAATTAAAAACAAATGATATTTGGGCATTTAGAAAAAAATAGTGCATTAATAATAAATCCACTTTTATAATAATGAATCCACAATTTTTTTAATGTCATTATTATTATTATCATCATTAATATTATTATTATTGTTGTTGTTGTTGTTGTTGTTGTAGCAGTAAAGGAAGTACACTAAGGACCATGACCAACACTGACAGTCATTCTATGGTTTAGGGTTAATAAACAAATGTTGACAGAAGATTAATGGGAATAAACAATAAACAGACTGGTGCATATTGGGAGTAAATGATAAACCTGTATAGAAGGTTGGAAAAAAAAAAGTCTGGAATAAACAAATACAAGTATTAATATTATTACTTCCCACAGTACCTTTTTTGATAACGGATTGATCCAGGATGTGCATACCACTGTTATTGGCGTCTTCTACAGCCTGTAACACACACACACACACACACACACACGGTATAATCAGAAACTTTTTTCTTTGTTTCGTGTCGCTTGACATGAACGATGTTTCAGCTTCAGAGACTCCAAACCGAGCGGAAGTGAAATAAACAAGAACAAACGAAGAACATGAGGAAACATCAGGAAACATCAGGAAACATCAGGAAACATCAGGAAACACAACGTGAGTCTGATTTCCGACTCGCGCCCCAGAAACGTAACAAAACCCGACATTAATGTAGTGTTTTTTTTGTGTCAGAGTTTATTAGAAGAATTTAGCAGCTAAGACTGGAGTCATGTGTGGAGCAGAAACCGTGAGTGTTCACACACCTTCTTACACTGAGCATCGAGTTAAGAACAAAACACAAATTCCGCTACAGCAGCAGATCTCAAGGATCAGTTTGTTTTTGTAGGGAAATGTGTGTCTGTGTCTGGATTTGAAGATGAGTCTAAAAAGCAATCTCTGGATTTTAGTAGGTTTTATTCTATATGGGGTTTTTGTGATGAGATATGAAATGAAAGGGTCATGCCATGCTCATGCATCTCACACACACACACACACACACACACACACACACACACACACACACACACACACAACCACAACCTGCGGCACTCCAGAGCACACACTTATCAATCATCAATAATAAATCTCACGTGAGTTTCCGCAGTAAAATAACTAACACTGATAACCTGCTCATGGACAATAATACTGACACACACACACACACACACAAACACACACACACACACACACACACACACACACACACACACACAGGGCGTGTCGGGGGTTTAGTGAGCAATGCATTTATAATCATTACACAAATTAGAGACATGTATTATACAAATTGCATGGAGTTTTGAGATTGCCTCTGTGTTTGTGTGTGTGTGTGTGTGTGTGTGTGTGTGTGTGTGTGTGTGTGTGTGTGTGCTGCAAATGTGCCCCGGGGTTAAATAACAAACACACACACATACACACACATACACACACACAGGGCCTGAGTTTAAATAAATCACACCGACTTTAATATTTGTTTCGGGTTTACACTTATAATTTGTCATTTCGCTTTAATCGGTTTTATGGGAATATAATGAGGATGAATGACATTCTAATGAAAAATAAATACTAATATGATTGATAATTATGCGTGAGAAAGAGTTTGGGTAATATATATGGAAATGAAAGGCTACAAATAAATAAATAGCGAGAGGAAAAAACAAAAAAACAACAACACGAGACTCACGTGCGTGTCGTCCATGCCGTGCGTGAGCCCGTGCAGAGACAAGCTGTCCGCCATCCCGGCCTCGAGCCCGTGCGGCGCCGAGTGCAGCAACACGTCCGGCCGGCGCACGGAGGAGGAGTAATCCCGGGTGCGCGGGTCGAGTCCGGAGAGCTGCGGCGGCAGCGAGGCCCGCGGTTGCGGCAGCAGGGACGCGCTCTCCCCGCCGACCTCTTGCCGCTGGCGCGAGCCCCATGGGTGCTGCTGGTGCGGCTGGTGCAGCGCGTTCAGGGCGTAAGGGTCGTTTACATGTGAGTACGGGTCCTGGCTTTGCGGGTACGGCAGCGGCTGGTACGGCGGCGGGAAGTACGGTGGCTGGAAATCCGAGGAAGGCGCGTGCGAGAGCGGCGGCGCGCTGGAGTACGGAGCCTGAGACACCGAGCCGAGCTGGGAGAGCCGCGAGCTGTGGCCCGGTACACCGTCATGGCGGTCCTTCAGACAACAAACACACACACACGAATGATCAGTTTTAAAAACACACAAATATATACACATAAAAAAACACACACACAGTGTTGCGCACAGATACTAATATGAGGATGATTATTATTGTTATTTTTTATTTTTTTAATATTATTATTTTTAAAACTAGTAATAATATGAAGAGATACTAAGAGACACAGCACGCAGGTTTATCTATTAATTACAGAAGGTTCAAAATGTTTATATTTATATTTATAATTATCATTAATGTCATTTCATTATAACAGTTTATATTCACAGTTCTGTACAACACGGAACCAAAATAGTTTTGTCTACACAGAAAGATCATAATTAGGGGTGCATTTATTTATCCCTCATTATTTACACATTTCTTCTTCCAAAAACCTACACATTTTCAAAGATAAAAAAATAGCTTTCGGCAAAAAATAAAAAAAAGAAATAAAAACAGAGGAGAGAGGATGGAGAACAGATTTCCAACTGCATTTCATTAGCTCCACAAAAAAAAAAGAAAAGAAAAGAAAAGAAAAGAAAAGAAAAGAAAAGAAAAGAAAAGAAAAGAAAAGAAAAGAAAAGAAAAGAAAAGAAAAGCGGTCGGACTTACCGTGGCTGAGTAAGTGTGCACTAACATCTGGAGTTTAGAATCTATTCCCACACACACATACACACACTCATACACACACTCACACGCACACCGATCCGACTTCAGGGAAGATCAGATACGCTGATAGAAATATGTGCGCGCGCGGAGAGGAGATCCGGTTCTGTTTCTCTGAGCTGTCCGACTCTCGGTACCACGCCTCGAGCTCCACGAGCCTTACTTATCCTTCTTCCTCATCCGGTGTTTCTGGGCTTGAGGTTGTGTGTGTGTGTTAGTGTGTGTGTGTGTGTGTGTGTGTGGGTGAGGAAGAGAGAGAGAGAGAGAGAGAGAGAGAGAGAGAGAGAGAGAGAGTGTGTGTGTGTGTGTGTGTGTGTGTGTGTGTGTGTGTGTGTGTGTGTGTGTGTGTGCACGGCGTCGCTGAGCTCCTGCCCCCGGAATAATCGTTATTCATGACTCTTTAATAAGAGCGGAGAAAAAAAAAAGAGCAGCGCAGAAGAATCGAAGCGTGAAGGCGCCGTCCTGCGCTCGCGCTGCATCCTGCGTGGCGTGGCGTGACGTGACGTTCATTCGGTGGAAGGAGAATCCCGTGCACGAGTGGGAGGAGGAGTTTTTAAATGGGGGGTGTTGGGCAGTCGGTGCGCGCACGCGACAAATAGGCAATACAGGGGGAAACCACGCGCGCAGACACTGATACGTTAATGCTCTCTTTCACTCTCGCTCACACACACACACACACACACACGGTCCCAACATCAACTATCCTGCAGCAGCATCTGAAAGCAAGAGGACATTTCTCTCTACCACATCCTTCAATAATCCCCCCATCACACACAGCCTCATAACCCCATACCCTCACCCCACTGTTCCTATCATTATGGTCGATTTCACGCGGCCGGGGTCGTGGTGTTTAATTACGCCAGCCGCGTGACGGTTACTGTGAGAGAAATGCCATGTGTGACTTTATTTTTTGTTCAGAAGAAACAAAGCAAAAAGAAAAAGAAACAGATACATCTCTCTCTCTCTCTCTCTCTCTCTCTCTCTCTCTCTTTATCTCACGCGCTGATATTCTGCCAGTCTCATATAAATCATTAAATTAAAAATAATAAATAAAATAAAATAAAAAAGAAATACGTTGTGCAATAATAATAATAATAATAATAATAATAATAATAATAATAATCATAATAATAATTATAATTATTATAATAATTATAATTATAAGAAGAAGAAGAAAAAGAAGAGGAAGAAAAAGCAAAATGAAGAAAACACAAACGCTTTTCTGTTTTTCTCCTCCTCACTTCCTTTTGTACCATTTTTATATTTACACCTGTTGAGTGTTTTTGTCAATTATAAACAGAGATTAGCTTCAATTCCTACAACTACTAATAACACTGATAAACAACAACAACAACAACAAAAACATCTAACTACTAACTGCATTACTTTATTATTTTAATCACTAAAATGAACAATAAATCACAATCCAGACACTAACCGCCAGCATGCAATCTTAAAAAATATAATCTACAATCTAGATCAAATATAACACAGCTCTTTATCATTTTAATTAGATTATATTTAATAATATAAAATCCTCAGAATCCCGAGCAAAGTGCAAAGTGTGTGTGTGCAAACTTTTGCGTATAAGCAATTAAATGCAGAAAAATCGAGTCAATGCACAAAAATATATTCATCCAGAATAGCTAAAAAAAAAGAGAAAATGATTGAACGTCACAAATTGTTGTGCCACCTGTAAAGGATTGATGTGGGAATAAAACACGACCACCACAAGCTCGTGGTCTAACAAAACAAAAAAAATAAATCGAACAATTTTCACTCTATTTAAAACTCTATATTTTTATATCTTACATGCAAATTGCACGGAATGACACCGGTGATGAAATGCAGTAATGCAAAGGGTAGAAAAAGATGAGAAAGAGGTGAGAACGAGGAGAAATCGGCGGCGTGTACAGCGCGCGCGCTCGCCGGCGCCTCACCTTACCTCATAGATGTCTTCGTACTTGACATTTTCCACGAGCTTCCACAGCATGTTCACGCGCTGCTCCCCGCACGGCGAGTGGATTCACGTGCAACTCACGGTCTCATCTCATCTCTCTCTCTCTCTCTCTCTCTCTCTCTCTCTCTCTCTCTTTGAGCGCATGCTTGAGTGCTCCGCCTGAACCCCACAAAACCTGCGCGTGAATCTCGGTACTTCCGCATTCCGCATTAACTCCAGATGACTGAATCGTGAACGCACCGAGACCAGAACCCTGGCACGAGAGTGAAAAGCTGAAGCGGAAGTTGTCCTTCCTGTTGACTGGACATGAATCTGACTTAGCATTTAGCCTTCAGAAAAGTAGCTCCCAATATGGACCAGACTGTACCTTTGTGTTCGATCACATGGGTGCACCCTTTGGTACTTTTAGTACTAATACTATTGCACATAGAGTAAAACTTTCCAAATCAATTTAAAGATGCAGAACATTTCCATAAAAAATCATAGTAAAGCTGCATGAATGAAGTGTCCTATAATTACCCCCCACACACACACACACACACACAAAAAAAAAGGGTACCGTTAGTACCCTTTCCCTGAGTATTCACTGGTACTGAATATAATAATAATAACAATAACAACAACAACAACAATTGTTATTATTATTATTATTATTATTATTATTATTATTATAACACTTCCTGTTTTGACCTTATAATACACCGAGATCGAGATCAAGGTCACTTCTACTACTGAAAAACTTTACTACACACTTTTATTTTAAACCCTTTTTTGCACATGCGCTTTTTAATTGACGCCCGTTCACATGAAAGCAGCATGAAGGTGCAGGTGCACAGCTGTTCCTAATAAAGTGGACGTACCTTTCTTGCGCGTGTACACTCGACATTTCTGTTTCTAACGTTCAAAGTTAAAAAATCCCCCAAGATTTTTTTTAAATGTCCATGATACATATAGATATATATTTGTATTTTTGTATTATAATTTGTTTAATAGTATTTACCTGTTGAATATCGTGATATTTCATAAAAGCGATATTTGGGACAACTGATCGTGACAGTGCGAGGGGGAAAAATGTTGAGGAAACTGTGATGTACATTTCTTGGTGTTTGGCGCCCCCTTGTGTTAGACTGATAAAACAACGGCATGCAACGAGTTGAATGTATTTCATTGTAAAGAGGATTTCAGTGACAACATTAGTTTTATGTTATGTTATGAAAAGGTTAAATTCATAATAAATAATTTGTGCTCAATTTTAACCTTCCAACCAGTATTCAATGTCAATAAACCAGGTATAACAAAGAAACATAAAACCTTTTTGAAATCTTGAGAATAATGTCTTTAATACCTGAGAATGAGGAGAAAATGTCAGAAACAAATAGGTTATTTATAAAACTGGGACAGCACAATGCTTTGAACAAAACAATTACTTTGATATTCTTAGTGTTTTAGTTTTTTTTTGGAACACCAAAGGACACATAATGTTTGAAGGTGTTCTCCTTATGGGAGATCCTGTAACCAAATGGGGGTCTGGGACCCTCCAAGTCTATGTATCTAAATAATTTTTGGTTCCTGAAGTTCTGTTACATGAATTGAACAATCCTGAAGATGCAGGTGTAGTTAAAATGCTGGAGGTGTGGTAAACAGTGCAAAAAAAAATCTATATTTAAACTAAAATGACATATTATGTGCATCAGTCTCCATATCTTAAAATCTGTAAAATCTGTAAAATCTGTAAAATCTGTAAAATCTGTAAAATCTGTAAAAATCTGTAAAAATCTGTAAGATCTTCCTCGAGCCAGGTAAAGTATTTCTGCATGAACAAACAATAATTTTCAGAGATTTGCTTATATTAATAATAATAATAATAATAATAATAATAATAATAATAATAATAATAATAATAAATTTTTTAAATATATTTTTCATATTTACCCCCTTCTATATGCTACTAACTGTCATACTGGGGTGAAAAAGGACAGAGAAACTGGAGTCAATTTAAGTAGAAGAGGAAAAAAGTCTACTTAAAAGTAATGCCTTGGGTGGTTCCATAAAATTCTGGAGTAAGAACGGGGGCTTTGAGGATTTGGACTGTAGTTAATGTCAACAGTCTGCTACACTGACTCAGGACTACTGTTTGCTCTGACACTGAACCCCACAACATTGTATGTCTGTAATAAATGGACATTCGGTGCAACCCAGATGAGGATGAGGTTCCCTTTTGAGTCTGGTTCCTCTCAAGGTTTCTTCCTAATTTCCTTCACCACAGTCGCCACCGGCTCACTCATCAGGGACAAACTTACTTATAAAGAACATATACATTTTTTTAATCACCACATTATCTGTGTAAAGCTGCTTTGAGACAATGTTAAAAGCGCAATACAAATAAACATGAATTGAATTAATTGAAAAGTAAAAAAGGATCAACAATAAACTTACAGCATTAATCAAGAGTCAAAGTAAAGAATGTATTTATAATTTATCATAACAATTTCCTTATCAGAAATGAACAGTTCAGACACTGACTTTTCTCAATCTGTATTAATGATTGATTCGAAATATTCCATAAACTCAAACAGAGCTTCTTACAGGTTAGCAAGGAAGATCAAGATTAAAGCTAACCTACTTAACATGCTTTTTTAGATGTTCTTGGTAAAGTTAGCATCATGGTATTAGCCAGATTAAGCTTATTCTGAAATACAACTGTCCATTTATAAAACAGGTCCAGGGGCAGCAGCTTCTCAGCTGGTTAAAAAATATTCCATCCATGAATTCGTCTGAAGGAAAATAATTGGATGATGATGTAGGTGATGACACAAAGCAGTATATTAAATATTGTAAATCAGAAATGTTTGAGCAGCACATTGAACTTGTTTCCCACTGAGAGAAAATAGTATCTCACTTTTCCACTGCACAACCTTAGTTTAGTTCCATGTTTAAATTTTTTACAGAGACCTGGCAACTCTGACTAGCACAGTTATTTGCAGTTTCATGCTAATTTGATTTCATATGAAAATAAATGAAGAATTCCAACATTCAGACCTGTGTGGGTTTAAACTTCATATTTTTCACAGGTGTTGACATTGTCGCTTGTTTCAACAGGAAAAACAGAACACGGAAGGAAGAGGAAGTGACAGGAAAAGTCATTTTATGCCACTATCATTACATTGTATTTGGTGGACTCCCTTCTCCAGAGCAATGTATCTCATTTCTACGATGGAGCACTTGAGGGTTAAAGGGATTTGTTCAAGGGTGCAGCAATGGCAGTTTAGTTGTGCTGAGATTTGAACTTACAACCTTGTGAATAGATGTCCAACTTCCTAAGCATTGATCTTTCACTTCCCTTGGTCGTTGGCATCATCATCATCATCATCATGATCATCTGGACAATTGAATTGAGGGTATGCAGCAAATATAATGGCAGCACCATCTACTGGTCAAAAGAAAAAATGCTATAAAATCTTTACTGCCAGCATGACATTACATTAATTTCTCTCCATGTTCAGGACATACACATCATGAATGACTGATACAGTGATTTATAGATTAAGATAGAAGAGATAGTAGAACAAAAGGGAGAACCGAAGAGAGAACAAAAGATTGACAGCTCTTTTGCTTACCACATTTACCACTTATAGTCACTTATAGTCAATTAATGCAGTTGAGCACTACGAACTTGGACCATTAGAAAAATTGTGCGTGTCCACTTTGTTGCGCCAAAATTATTTACCAGCACAGCACTCCCAGAGCTAGACAGATAGTATAAGGGATACATGATTTCTAATCTCACCACCAGCCTCAAGTGATTGTGAGTAATACATTTCTGACCCGGTTTCATGCCGCTGTTGTATATGAGGACTCAACTTAAAGAATCAGTGATGAATGTTTTAACAGTCCTGCTGCTCCACATATACAGCCAAACACACACACAAACACACACAAACACACACATACACACACACACACACACACACACACACACACACACACACACACACACACACACATTCCGCATGTCTAGAGGCCATGACAGATGTCCTAACAGTTTGAGAGAATGGAGGCACATTCTGCGCAGAAGGCTTTGATTTGAATTTGGAATTCAGCATACACATACACACGCACACGCACACCACCCACATGCACATACACACACACACACACACACACACACACACACACACACACACACACACACACACACACACACACACACACATACACATATGCATCCGGTGTTGCCAACTGTTTTCATGGAAAGTACCTAATACATGAATAAAAATAGGCTAAAAGTCTTAAGATGATGATGATGTCACAGAGAAATTTGGTGAAATTATGAAATTATGAAATAAATGAAAAACAAGGTGGAAAAACAGTGCTTAGTTTGTTGCCAATGATCAATCCCTGATCACCATTGTTCAAGAACAAACTAAGCACTGTGTTTTTCCTCCTTGTTTTTTATTTATTGTCCAATGACCAATTACTGATCACTATTGTTCCCAATGAGTCATTAATTGGTAATTGGGAACAATGGTGATCAGGAAATAGTTATTGGGAGCAATGGTAATCAGTGACTGGTCATCCTGAAGGATGGTGATCAGTGATAGGTCACTGGGAACAATAGTGATCAGTAATTGGTCATTGGGAACAATGGTGATGAGAGATTAGTTATTGGGAACAATGGTAATCAGTGACTGGTCATCCTGAAGGATGGTGATCAGTGATTGGTCACTGGGAACAATGTTAATAAATGTTTGGCCATGGGGGACCAATGGTAATCAATGATTGATAATCATGAACAGTGATTATCAGTAAGTCTTTTTTGAGGTTATATAATAATAAGCAGTTTTGATGTCAGATGTAGTGCAGTATCGAGCACAGAACAGTTACTAATATATTGCCAAAAAGTCACTCTGTTTTCTGCTAATGCATTTTGACAGTAAAAATTTCTCCAATGCTAGCAATTTGTCCACAGACATTTCTCATATCAATTAAATTAACAAGTAAATGAAATACAATTGGAAAAAATTGACTTAATTCAATTAAATTGCATTGGTTTCAAATACTTTATCTTTTAGCAGGAAAAGGCTCTGGATATAATACTGCAGTGTTTTATTGTGCCATCACAAGTCAAGATTTCATCCTCATGTACCTTCAGGAGTGTTTCCTCACTGCTGTCTGCTCAGACTTTGGTTTAGGCTCAGGCTCAGGATCTAAATCTTTGTTAAAACTGTGAGGAAATTATTCCTCAAGTATTTCACAATCAATGGATCAAACCGTGTACTTGATCCAAACAATGAACTCTTCATGATGCTAAAGAGATAGTGAACGTTCATTCAGATATCTGCAGAGGGTTTGTTTCAGTGTCATATTTATGTGTCAATTCATGTACGGAACACCAGATGGCGGATGAGTAACATGATAAACAAAAACCATCGCTATGAGGCGCTACTGAAACACTTTCACTGCTTTTTGAATTTCTATTCTCGACACAAATTATTAATCTGTGATGACAATAAACAAAACCTGCCTTTAAATGTCATTTACATGAATATTTTCAATTGAACTATACAGCTAAGAACAATTTCTTTGATAAATGGTACCAGAGAAATGGTTATTAGCTGCATAGCTGCATACTACTGTAGAATATTTACTACAAATGTTTGATGCAATTACGTTAAAATTAAACTAATTACTTATTAACATTTGGCTACAAAAGTCAAATATTTACTTAAAAATAAAATATCTAACACAAATATACAAATCTGAAGATCAATCAAAGTTCGATATTGTTTGCTTAAATTGTTAGCTTATCTGAGCATTTTTTATACTAGCTAGCTGTACTGAGCTATGCTGTATTGTCACTTGGTAGTATGACCACTAGAAGGTCTTAGGTCAAGTAACTTGAAAAGATGATCTATCTATCTATCTATCTATCTATCTATCTATCTATCTATCTATCTATCTATCTATCTATCTATCTATCTATCTATCTATCTATCTATCTATCTATCTATCTATGGTATTCATTTAAATCAAATTAAATAAAACTACAACACATTCATACAAATATTTAGACATAAGGAAATTGATATTCCATCAATTTTTAAATGAAAGTAAAAGTAGAAAATCTGTACATTTATTTATTTGTTTGGTAAAAGCAAATCATAGCATTTAATGTCTTAGTTTGTTGCATAGAAACAAAAGGAACATGCATGTGTCTCCTAAAAATCATAAAAGACTAGATTTATCCAAACTTTTCACAGGGACTGTATATATAATACTACAAGTATTGCAAGTTTCTTTTAATCTCTCATTTATTAACAGTACTGTTTTTATTGTAACAAATAACACAGGACTTGTAAATCAGATGTTTCGCAAAATCGTTAAAAACAAACAAATATAAAACTGAATCTAATGCCACATGGTTATTATTTGATAAATGTGTAAAGTGCATGGGTCAGAGTGTTCAAACAATAAAATTGGACTTTCTAGTGAAGGTTTTCTACAAAACATTGCTCAGAGGTACACAGTCTTAAAACCAACACCTGAACTATCTATCGGGATGAATTTCCTTGACTATCTGATGTGATGTGATGTGATGGCAGAGGTGGCAAAAGTACACACATCCTTCACTCAAGTAGATACCCATGTTTTAAAAGACCCTGGTTAAAGTTGAAGTACTGATTGCACTTTTTCACTCAAGTTAAAGTAAAGACGTTTGGGCTCTGACATGTACTTAAGTCAAAAGTAGTCATTACTGCTACCTGTTTTTAGTGTCACGCTGGTAAATGGACCACATCATATTAAAATATTAATACAAAACTATTAAACATTTTGTTATCTAATAAATGTATCCAGTCTGAAAATCCACCATATAGAACACAAGCAGAGAAAAGATGATGGTAATCAGGAATGTCTTGTTTCTGTAATATTTACATCCATGTTAAGCCCAGACTTCTTGTTGCCTTATAGGCTAGCCTACCTCTGTCTAGGAAATGATACACCAGTGGTAGGGCTGAAAACGGTGTGCAATGAGAGGAAAAAATATTGATGATGTCACCAAATAGATTAAAACTAAAGTAAAAAGTCTGGTTTAAAAAAGTAAGAAGTAGAAATTTTAAATATTTGTGTAAAAAAATGTAGTAATTGAAAAATAAATATTGAAGTAAAGTATTCAAACAAGAAAAATCTCCTTAAGTACAGTAACAAAGTATTTGTACTTCATTACTTCTCATTTCTGGTACCAGCATAGCAACATGCAGCTGATTTCTGACAGGATCATAAAAGCACTCTTGTATCTCCCACTACAAATTGCCCAATATTTATTTTTAAAAAATGTGTATTGTACAGAGGAAATCCAGGTGCATTTGTTACCAGTGTTCCTGTCCCTTTCTTCTTTCCAGAACTGCTTGATTCCTCAGGATGCCCTACCTCCTGATAAAGTTCTTTTCATTTGTAGACCACTCGCTGCCAAAGATCGTTCCACATGAACAGTCTAAAGATTCATGAGGTTTTTGTGGAGGGTTAAACTGAAGATCTATGGAAATAGATTTAGACTATGATTAATGTGTTTTCTGTTCCAGGTGATTGTAGTCCTGAACCACTGTGGCAGTGACTGTTTACACAGACTGTTTACACAGTTTACTGTTTACTTCAATTACCTTGAACAGTTTCCCACATTTTATTCTCCATCAGTGAACAGTTGATAACCTCTACAATAACTATAATAAATGGACATTTGGTGTCACCCACATGGGGATGGGTTCCCTTTTGAGTCTGGTTCCTCTTAAGGTTTAGTTCATCTGGCCACTAGCTTGCTCATTAAAGATAAACCATAAACCTAGAGATAAACTTACAGACAAATGTATACATTTGAATGGTTTATTTGTCATTTAGAAAGAAGTTCTAAATATAGACAGATAATATGTCCAGGATAAATATTTAAATGTTATCAATATGTGACCTTCAGGATGTGAACTTCCCTATACTAATGCTATGTTCACACATTACGTTCACAATCGTTTTTTGTGAACTTAATGTAAATAAATAAATGGACATTTGGTGGATGGGTTCCCTCTTATGTGTAGTTCCTCTCAAAGTTTCTTCCTTATGCCATCTGAGGGAGTTTTTACTTGCCACCGTCACGACTGGTCAGTCATTAGGAATCAACTTACAGGGACTCATTTATAAATGAAAAATTCACATTTTTAATTATGTAAAGCTACTTTAGGACAATGTCCATCATTAGAAGCGCTTTACAAATCAAACCTAATTGAATTATAAATGTAAACTTTTAAAATTTAGCATTTCAGCTAACAGGGTATATTAAGCTAGCATAAAATTATATACATTTCCAGTGCGTTCATTTATGGACATTTTGCCAAATCAGGTGTCTAGTTAGTTTTTGTTTATTTTGGATAGTTACATTCATATCAGATTCACTCGCTCATTAGGGAAAACCTACACTTAAACTTAAAAAACATCTTCTTTCTTACCATATTATCTGTGTAAAGCTGCTTTGAGACAATGTCCATTATTAAAAGTGCTATACAAATAAAATGTAATAAACTACAAATTTTATTAAATGAATTGAATTGAATTATTTTATTGCTGCAAGTCACTAGTTGCTGTGTTACAATTTGAAGCCACCAGTAAGCTTTCCTACTACTGGCTTCCATGGTCAACTTTCTCATTGGGTGGTCCAGCTTGCATTCCAATTTGACAAAAAGATCAAGAGATCATATTTGCATAAAGTTCAACTTTTCTCAGTATCGCTGGACACGCCCAAAATTTTCAACAATAGTCGTCTTTGCCAATGTTACCAGGAGTTGCAACTTTCATTGAAAACAAATGGCTTTTGGTTGTTTGTCGCTGCAAGTGTCTGTATGTGTGAATGAAGCTTTAAACATCAAACCTGGAAATAAACCTGGAAATTGAGACAGAAATCTTTCTGTGTTCTGTCTAACTGTAGCTTTGTGGATTGTTTTTATGTTTGTACTATTTGTACATGTTTAAATATGTTCATGATGAAGCATTGCTCTTCACAGACAGCTTTTTGTGAATTCAAAAGACGGACAAACGGTGATTAAATGACACCGAACTGATCTTGCTCTAGCTGCTTCATCAAGAAAAAAAACTCTTTTCCAGACCAACACACATGTTTAATATAAGACTTTGAGCAATATGCTTTATTGGACATGTAAGGATATTTCATATATGTAGCTCAAAACCTGCAAGAAAAGTCGTCGTTTTATACGTTTATATATATATAACTCTTTACAAATGCAGCCGAGATGTGGTGAAGATCTGCAGTGTCAGTGAGGGTTTCAAACAGTGTACAAACTTTAACATGCACAATAAATATACAGTTTCCGACGGCAACCACAAGCGCCACTCCGATTCATTTACAGCTCTCACACAACCCGAAATGACGCCTCGGAATGTGTGTCTGCTCAGCTATCTGTACAGGGACAAGCTCCAAACCAAAGAACGTATTCGACAGGAAAATAGTTATAAAGACACGTCATTAAATAATCAGGTAATAAATTATTTGCCAAACTTCAAAATTAAAAGAGAAAAAGCTCGCCCTGTTTGAGCCAAGCCCTGATTAAGACCCCGCCGATCATCTGAGCTCAGATTAGGAAGTGAGTCAGCAGCAAATTCCTACTTTTGCCAAAATAAAAACAGAGGAGAAAAAGAAAGTAAAAGAAGTGGAGTCATTCAGTTTTTTCCATTTTCCCGTCTTTCGATGGCGTCTCGTTGGTTTTTCGTAGTGCTATCTTTTCGGAGTTGGAGTTGATTTGACTGCCATCAGGCGTTCCTGTGCTCTTATTGGCTGAGTGTTTCTCAAGGTAGTTCAACATTTCACTGAGGATCGTCTGGAAGGTGCTGAGAGCGGCGCAGATTGCCGGCGTGCCAAAACCGTGTGTGATCAAACTGTGAACACCCAAAATAAAACACAGTTTAAACAATAATAACAAGTAGAATTATAATAAGAATTTAAATAAAAATAATAATAGCAGTAACAATGAAATACTTTTTAAATGCTTTTTATCAGGGATCTATCTATCTATCTATCTATCTATCTATCTATCTATCTATCTATCTATCTATCTATCTATCTATCTATCTATCTATCTATCTATCTATCTATCTATCTATCTGGAAAAAATTTGTAAATGATGATTATTATTATATTTTGTTTACTGTAATCATATAGGGGACTCAATTTGACTATATTTTCATTCACAAAGATGTCAATCAAATGGGAGGTAAATTATAAAAAAATCTGTAACGTAAATAAGACCTTCAGGTTTTTTTTTTAAATAAATAAGTAGAATTTTACCCCTGTGTATTTTTCACCGAGCTGTTAATATTTTCAATGTGCTTTTTCTGGCCAAAGTGTCCTGTAAAATAGTGTTCTAGTTTGTGTGTGTGTGTGTGTGTGTGTGTGTGTGTGTGTGTGTGTGTGTGTGTGTGTGTGTGTATACATTCTTTTAAAAGTAAGTGCACATATAGAGCAGTACATATTTACTGTCCTCTAAAAAGAACTCAACATACAGCAATTATTGTCTAAATAACTGTAAACTAAAGTGAGTACACCCTCAGTGAACATTGTTATTCAGCACTGCTTTAATCCTGCTGGGTATGAAATTCACCAGAGCTGCACAGTTTGTTGCTGGGATCCTCTTCCACTCCTCCATAATGACATCACGGAGCTGCTGGATATCAGACACATGGTGCTTCTCCACCTTCCGCTTGGAGATGCCCCACAGGTGCTCAATAGGGTTCAGGTCTGGAGACATACTTGGCTACTCCATCACCTTCACCTTCAGCTTCCTCAGCAAGGCAGATCCTTGGCGGTGTGTTTGGGGTCATTATTATGTTGGAAAACTGCAGTTTCTGAAGGGAGGCATCATGTTCTGCTTCAGAAGTACCAGCAGCACCAGACCATGATGCTGCCACCACCATGATTGACTTTAGGCAAGAAACAATTTTCCTGGTTCTCCTCACCAGGGCGTCACCACACATGCTGGACACCATTTGATCCAAACAAGTTTATCTTCATCTCATCAGACCACAGGACATGATTCCAGTAATTCATGCTCTTGGACAGGTCACCTTCAGCAAACTGTTTAAGGTCTTTCTTGTGAGCAGCTTCAGAAAAGGCTTCTGTCTGGGACGACGGCCTGCAAACTAACTTGTTGCAGTGTGCGACGCACGGTCTGAGCACTGACCAATGGACCTTCTGCTTCTGCAACGGCTAAAGCAAAGCTGCAGAACTCATGCGTCTGTTTGTTGAAGCAGCTTCTGCACCTGACGCACAGCATTGATGGACCCTTGCGAGGTCCGAGTGGAACCCGTCTTGGAAAATCTTTGTATGAGCCTAAACACTGTACTGTAACACAGTTTCAGGCTGTTACCGATCTCCTCACAGCCTCGGCATCTTTGTGGAGAGCAACAATTCTAATTTCCAAATTTTCACAGGGTCTTTACCATGAGTTGCCATGTTGAACATCCAGTGGTCAATATGAGAAAATTGTACTCAAAGCACCCAATTTTAACTGCTCTAATACAAGATGCACACATTTGTATGGTTCTGTCAAGCATTTGCATGTTTACACGATGTACAGCAGTTATCACTGAGGGTGTACTCACTTTTGTTGGCAATTATTTTGACAATAATGGCTGTATGGTGAGTTCTTTTCAGAGGACAGTAAATCTGTACTGCCATACAAGCAAGTTTTATTTCTATAGCATTGTATATATAAAATGCATAAATTCTAAATTTCTTTTATTCTATGTAGTCAACATGTAGAACAGGAGCCCATTTTGTTTAAGATTTATGTTGAGCGTCTCATGACAGAAACTTCCAGACTAGAGGGCGTGACCAATGTTGGATACAACTTTACAATCTCTCCCTTAGTTGTATTCATGTATTCAGCTAAGTAATATTACAACTACGTTTGGGCTATGGTGAGAGATAAGTAAAAACATAATGTGTACCTTTATTAAAGCTACATTTATTTAAAAAGCGTGTGGGATATTTTATCATACTGAATGATATTAATATTTTATCATCCTGATAATAGAAAAATGGAAAACTTCTTCCCCCCGAATTTCTGTCTCCCTCCACTAGTTCCTCAACTTTATAAAGTGACTCGGTGAACAATGAACATGAAAATAGAATAAACCATAAAAGGAACAAAAATAGAAATTAAATAATAAAGGAACACTTGGATTTACAGAAAATTTGTAACATCCATTTGGGGTCAAAAGGTTGGAGAACCCATGCTTTATGATTTGACTGAGAAATGTACAATCACACAAATTATCGGCAACTATGATTTTTTTTTGCCTGCCTGATATTCTATAAAAAATTAAAAATAAAATAATATAAAATAATAATTAGTAGTGTGTGTGTGTGTGTGTGTGTGTGTGTGTGTGTATGTGTGTGTGTGTGTGCATATTAGTACCTAAAATGTGTTAGATGTCTCTGAATATCTAAGTCCAGGATTGGTGTCGGTCTTGAGGAACCCAGCGGAGAGCGATCTTGACTTAACAAATCTTGAAATTCTTTACAAATCTGCCTACACGCACACACACATACACACATACACCCACACACACACACACACACACACACAAAGAAGACAAATCCTTAAGGATACACATTTTAGACATCGGAAAATATTTATAAAGTCTTTTGAATACTGATGTTTTTTCTCACAATTATCTTAAGTATCTATTTTCTTTATAACGTAATATAATATACAGGAAACTATTTTAAAAAAGTGCTGATGTAATGTTACTTGTTACTTATTACTTACTTATTACTTGTTAATTATAATGTTTGTTTATTGTTTACCTGTCCTTTATATTCCACAAAATATATTTTATATATTTAAATATTAGATATTTTCTTTCTTTCTTTCTTTCTTTCTTTCTTTCTTTCTTTCTTTCTTTCTTTCTTTCTAAGCAATATTTATTTTTTGCATATAGTATATTTGGTCAAATTTTTATCAATTACTAGTAAACTGAATAAACATTAATGACATAATATTTTAAATGATATTTATAGATCGTATTTAATGTTTAATAATTGCATCCGGTTACTTACTTGGTGGCCAGCACCATTTTCTTGCGGGCATTCTGCTCTTTAGGTTCTGTGTGTTGCCGTGCCAGATGTTCGCCCACAGCTTTAGTGGGAAACTCTGTCTCGCAGGTGTAGCCGAAATCCCTTGCCAGATGTAGCGCTTCACCTGTATGCAGAAGAAAAAGAATGTTGAATAATAATAAATAATTATAATTATAAGCATAAGCAAAATCTCTTGCATGTAAAAAGAAATGTTTTATAATCCGAGTTATTTTTTTTGACAATGTAAAATGTGTCATATTACACATTTATACATTTAGACATTTCACATCTAAAAAATATACAAAATACACAAAAAAGTTATGTATATTTAAAGAAAAATATTTTCCAAACCCAAATTCCAGTTTTTTTTTTGTGATCAGAAAAAGCAGCAGGACTTTTTCTTTGGACCGATTCTGATCTTGGGTATTAGTTCACTTTTCTGATTGTCATTGATTGTTTTCAGTCACGTTATTGTAGGAAAAAACGTGTTTCGGAATCTTGCTGGGTGTTTACCTTCTACTAAAGACGTGAGCAGTGTGACATTGGCGGCTTTCCTGCGGCCTGCTGGGAGGTTCAACCCCAACCTGTCCAACTTCTCTCTGAGACACCGTCCACCATTTTTAGATTTCGCTCTGGGAAAGAGAAAGAGATAAAGACATTAATTATATATTTTTTTATGTGCTGTTAAAAAGTTAAAAAGATGCAGATTTAGGAAAAAAAATCACAATGAAACTGAAAATTACTTTACGTTTTTTTGTATTAAATGTTTGTTATTTTTTTTATGACATTGTTGCATGGATTGCTGAGGTCCCTCATTATTATAAATTTTTTCCAAGCCCATATCCCAATTATTTTTATGTAATTAAATCTAATTAATTTATATTTTTATACTTTGTTATCCAATACACAGGGCTATTTCTTGAGTCTGGTTCTGAGCTCGGGTTCGGATTCGGATTTAAACAGGTTTAATGTTAAATGTCTATAAAATTATAAAAAGCCAGTTTGGTATGATTAGTGTAATACACGCTTAACATTTTCAACCTACACTGCAGTTTATTTCCTTTTTATACTGCGGTTAAGTTTTTGAAATTTAGGTGAGAAAGTTCACAGTGAATCTAAAAAGGTCTTTTAATGTCTCTTTTTTTCTTTCTCAAGGTCACACGTTAATATTAATTATAGATCCTATGACTTCCAAAGTACAACCTTGTTACCCAAATTAGACAATACAATAAAACAATAAAATTACTCTTTATAAAAATAAAAAAATATATATTTTAAGCTACTTTTAAAATGCCCTTAATGTATGTTTCTCACTGTAGGCTTTAAACATCTTGACACTTTTATGCATTTAGAACTAAAATGCATTTTTATTAGATTAGGTGTGAATTTGTTATATTACCGTTTCTGAATTCTTTAAATTCAGTGCTGAAGTGGAATAAAAAAACTTTAGATTATGAAGAATCTTAAATTTATGAAGAAAAGTGACAATTTTTATGTAACAATTTTGTAAATAACTTTAGAAAAACAAAAACGTTACAATGTTAATGATTTTAAAATGATCTCATGCTGTTCTGTAAAATAATTTCAGTTTCAAACCGATTCATTGGCATCTACTGTTTACATGCAATACATACATTAGAGAAAAAAAAATAAAACAACATGCCAGCAATGTCTGTTCCATTTTTGCGACAAACAAAAAGCATCATAATCTTTCCTTTTCTTTTTTTTTTTTGTTGTTGTTTAAGTTTGGTGTGTTTATGGAGGACAAAAAGTAGACCAGGTCATGAAGTACAGCCAAAGTATAAAAAAGTGCACTTCTCTCTCTCTCTCTCTCTCTCTCTCTCTCTCTCTCTCTCTCTCTCTCTCAACTCTGTTTCCACATTGTTATCACCCTCACTTTTTCAATACCTTTTGCTTATTCTGTGTGTGTGAGTGTGTGTGCGTGTATGTGTGTAGAAGTAGTTGAGGCTCCTTCTTCATCCCCATCCACTTTCCCTCAACCACTATCTCTCTCTCTCTCTCTCTCTCTCTCTCTCTCTCTCTCTCTCATACTCATTAATAATAGATCCACTGGCTCTCCATCTTTCTCCATCTCATCCTCTTCCTCCCTGCCTCTCTCTCATTTTTTTTCCCCTTCGACACTCATTCATACCCTTTATCTCTGGATCTAATGCCAAGCGAAATATCCTCATACTAGTCCTTCTCCTCCTCTATTTCTCTCTCTCGTTAGTGCTTGCTCTTTCTCTTGCACCCTTTCTTCATGTTCTTTCTCAGACCTTGGGTTAATACAGTTTGTGCATTGGCTCTGTGTGTGTGTGTGTGTGTATGGGTGTTACCTCCTGAGGATGCCCCCCAGCAGTGAGGCATTGAGGCACTCTGGAGGAGAGAGTCGCCGCTTGACTTCAGCTATGGTCACTTTGTATTTGGAGGTAGAGCTGAGGAGAGAGAGACGGCCAGGGACCGAGCAGAACAGATCTGTAGGGTTCACCACACACGTGCCTCCTGGAATTAACAACAAAGCAAAATGTTTTTAATTAGTCGCAAAAACTTTCTTTGTTAAAACTTTGAGAATGTAAATATAATAACGATGCTTTAGTAACATCATGGTGCATTTGCTAAAGTCACAGCTCTCAAAGATTTGATTCGTGTGTCTACATAGGTTCTACCGGGTTCTCCGGGTTTCATACCATCTCCTAAATACATCAGTAGATGTGAGTGGGTGCGAATGTTCACCTGTGTTCCTGGCTTACCTATAGGACTCCTAGATTTCATGAGCTGACCCTAAATTTTCTCATGACGTGGAATTGCTTTTATATTTATACAAAAATCTGGAGCTACAGTTACAACTAACAGGAACATATGCATCAATTGAAATCCCAACATCTATCATGACCTAAAATTTATAACAATTCATCCATTCCAAGTGGTTTGAAAAGATGCAGAGTACACAATGTCATCTCCAGGATCTGGAAAATCTCCTGCTATAGAGCTCCAACTGTATTGCACACCTTTAAGACCTTCTCACCTCATCTAGATTAGCATCTGACTTTACTAACAACCTTGTGGCTGATTGAGCACAAATGTACACAAAATCTTCCCAGAAGATTGGAGATTATTACAACAGCAAATGGTTAAGAAATATGGAATGGGATGTTACATATCAATTCTATGCTCAGGTGTCGAAGTTTTGTCCATGTAGTATAGGTTTTATATTTCATTACATGTGACTGTTTAACGCTCTATGAACCACATTGTTATAAAAAAGATTTGTGAGTTTGTTTGTAACACACCGTATTTGACCTTTGACCCGGGGAAATTAAACTTGTCATGTAGTTGTCTTTCAGCAAGAGGCTGCAAGGGATTAGTGCTGTAACACTTTATAAAACTCATTCTGTGGTAATTTTTCACTTTTACATTGAAAATAATATTATTACTAGTTGCTAGTTGATACAGTATATCACGAGTATACAATAAATGAAAAAGAAGAGTATTTTAATTACAGTGTGTGTGTGTGTGTGTGTGTGTGTGTGTGTGTGTGTGTGTGTGTGTGTGTGTGTGTGGGTGTGTGCGTGTGTGTGTAAGAATGTCTGCACAAGCAGAATTTAAGGGGATGTAGAGGCTGGTCCCCACTTTGAAAATGTAAAAAAAGTTTTATCCTTTTTGTTTCTATTGATTCAAACTGCAAATGTTATTTTGAATAAAGGCATGATAATGTCCTCATAAGTAGTATTAAGCTGTGTGTGTGTGTGTGTGTGTGTGTGTGTGTGTGTGTGTGTGTGTGTGTGTGTGTGTGTGTGTGTGTAAGAATGTCTGCAGAATTTAAGGGGATGTAAAGGCTGGTCCCCACTTTGAAAATGTAAATAGAAAATTTGTTTCTATTGATTCAAACTGCAAATGTTATTTTGAATAAAGGTATGATAACGTCCTCATAAGTAGTAGTAAGCTGTGTGTGTGCGCTTGTGTGTGTGTGTGTGTGTGTGTGTGTGTGTGTGTGTGTGTGTGTGTGTGTGTGTGTGTGTGTGTTGTTCTTTAAGGAGTTTTCTGGCTGCAGGGTCTCTCACCTGAACCTTGCATGTCAGTCAACGTGAAGCGGTCTGACAAACCCAAGATCTCACCTAGCATTCAAGTTAACATCGCATTAATTCCCCCCGAAATTTTTTTTTGATTCAAAGTAGTTTGTATTTTATGTTGCCAAGGGCGATTGAAAAAGAGCTATTGCCGGTAGTCTGGTCGCGAGCATCGGGCCCAGAGGCGATAGCGAGTATTTAAGCGCGGGTGAGTAGCCTGAGGCACAGCACTCAGCGATCACAAAGCGAATCAAGTGCTTTTTACGAGTTTGCCACAAAAATTAAAGTTAGAAGGGGAAAAAAAAGACATAGGCCAAATGCCAGTCTAGTTCTGTTTCAAATGTAGTAACTGGATGTTTATAGGGCTGCCAGATCAACCACACACACACACACACACACACACACACATGGTATTTTTGCTTATCTACACCTACACCTTATCCATTTACTAAGTAAACAAAAATAAGTTTTTTGCCTCTTTTATCATTTGTGTCAATCTCCTGGCTTTGTTGTTCACAAATTTGGTCCCCACAAACTCATAATTATTTGGACATTGCACTTACATAATTTTCCTGTTAATGCTGCTAATAATACCTCTTTAAACCTGAACCTGACCCCAAGCTTAACACCGTAACCTAAACACACATTTTTCTGATCAAATTTAAATCTGAAGTTATTCCTGTCTATATGAGGATATTTGGTCCTTAATGAGACATAAAATTGTTCAATTCTGCAACATTCAACTAAATATTTAACCTCATATACCACTATAATAAAGCATTAGACTAACATCCTTAAAAATTCAAATAAATTATAGCAGATAAGACAATGTCCTGCTAAATCATTTTACACTTCTGCACAATTCTACAGGATTCAAGTACATTTATACAAACATTTCACATTTTACAATGTTCGTAATGCACTGATAATGAAATGAATAGTTATTCATTGATAGGATGAAACTAATGTCTTGTCCTTGTGGGGACATTTTGTTCTGACTTAGATATAAAATCAGGTCCACACAAAGTATAATGTATGCTGGGGTGGGTGGTATTCTAAGGGGTTTAAGAAAGGATGGGCCACACAAGCTCTGTGCATTAACCTGTAAACACACACACACACACACACACACACACACACACACACACACATATATATTATTCTGATGGGCTTGAGAATATAGAGGAGCTCTTTGTGCACTAGGCACGCGCGCGCACGCACTCACACAGTATTCTAAGGGCCATAAGAATATATGCAAGAATATATGCATTCGGCACACACACACACACACACACATACAGTATGACTGAGGGTCATAAAAATATAAGAGGGTAAGCACTCTTTGTGCATTAAGTATGCACACACACACACACACACACACACACACACACACACACACACACACACACACACTATAAAGGCGAGAGGCTAATCTTGATCAAATTCCTGGAAGCTACGTGCACGGCGATGCTAATGATTAAAACGCGCGCGACTTCTCTCAGCAGAACGCGCGTTTCCTGAGTGATCTCTCTTTAGAAAAAGGAAAGAGAAAAAAGATGAACAGATAGACGGGGAGAGCGAAAGAAAAAGCCTCGGTGTGAATATTCACTCGGAGTTGCAGTGAGTGTGAACAACATTAAATATGATCTCCGCTGCATTCGGGGCTCGAGCCGTATTAACATATCAAAGCAGCCGCCCGAGGCGCGTGAGAAGCCATCGATACCGGGAGCGCGAGCCAAAGCAAAGATTATTGGTTGTGATAGCTCTGGAATCGGCGGAGCTCGCGGCGAAAAATCCTCCGTTACACCAAAAAAAAAAAAAAACAGAAGAGCGGGAGATAGATGGTGTGTGTGTGTGTGTGTGTGTGTGTGAGAGAGAGAGAGAGAGAGAGAGAGAGGAACCGGAATTTTATCTAATAAAGAAAGAAAGAAAGAAAGAAAGAAAGAAAGAAAGAAAGAAAGAAAGAGCCAACAAACCGCGCGCGTTATAATAGGTGAGATTCATATAAAATGACAAATATTATAGCAGTTATAAATAATAATAATAATAATAATAATAATAATAATAATAATAATAATAATAATAACTGCAGACTTTTTTATTTGTAGATTAAAGAATGTTAATTACAGTGAATGAACTAAAAATGTATCAAAAAACTAAGGATAATTATAATAAAAAGCATTTCTTATTTATAAAACATTAGATTGTATGTTTGTTTTCAATGTAGTAAAGTGTCTTTTAAAAGTGAAAGACGTGTAAATGTTTTGTTTTTATACGCAATAAATATTTACAAATATTTTTTACAAATTAGATTTATTTTATAAAATCTAAAATATTTTGGTCAGTAATTGTTGATCACAAAATTTGTCCTGAAATCATTTTGTCAATAAAGTATAACAGCACTACTACTACTAATAATAATCATTAAAAAATATAATAATAATAACAACAATAATAATAATAATAATAATAATAATAATAATAATAATAATAATGCAGTTTTGCGTAAAGTAAACTAATTGTGTAAAGAAAATAATGCTTGTAGGTAAACAATGAAAAAATGTAAGAAAAAAATAAATATAAAAAAATATTTTTACAAACATTCTCATTATTGTACATTTTAATGGGAGGCTTCACAGATAACACACAACAAAGAGTGAAAAAACCAGGCAAGTTAAATAATTAAACTGTCCCTCTGTGTGTGTGTGTGTGTGTGTGTGTGTGTGTGTGTGTGTGTGTGTGTGTGTGTGCAGATGTGCTGAAAAAAAAACCTTGGCCTTACCTCGCCGTATAACCCCGCCTTGTCCGTTCAACATGAGCCCGCATTGCGCGTCCACGGATCCCTACACACACACACACACACACACACACACACACACACACACACACACACACACACGAACGTCAATTCGAATACAATCTGTCTGCACAGTTCTAGTACATATATAATATTCTAGAGAAGTGGAGCTTTTCTTCAGGAAGGCTTCAGGGCATTTCTACACCACAGTAAATAATTCGAACAATTCTACTCTACTCATCTAGATTGTAGAATATTTCTAAATTAATCAATTCGAACAACTTCTCCCCCCTAATTTAATATCTGTGTTATGTACAGGATCGAGAAATGAATGTTCTAATACATTCGACATTTGCAAAATGGTGCAAAAATGTAGAACATTATACACCATTATACAAGTGATGTATTCTGCATTCGACAGAGTTCTACTTAATTCTATAGCATTTTAGTGAATTCTACACATTTGCAGCAAATTCTACAGAATTATAGTGAATTTTATAGTGTTACAATCAATTTTATAGCATCATAGTGATTTCTACAATGTTATATTGTGAATTCTACATCATGCTAGAACATTAAAAAAATATCCTGGACAGATTTGTTGTGAATTCTATATCCAAATTCAAAACATTGTATTAATCTCACTACATTTTAGAAATTGTACAATTAAAGTAACTTCTACTACATTCCAAGACATTTTACAGCTTTAATATTAAATGTAGATTGTTATAGCAAATAGTAGTAAATTCAAGTTTTTGCTGTGTTATATAAAATTCTACTGCGTTTTAATAAATTTTTTTCTGCTGTCTCGTGAATTCCACAGTATCAAATGTAGTTTCGAGTTTCATAGTAAAATTCTAGAGCATTATTATGAACTCTACAGTACTATAAGTAACTACAGCAATAGAGATCTACAGTATTATAGTAGATTCTTCAAGTTTGAATAAATTCTATATTGTTATAGAAAATTCTACAATATTCTAGTCAGTTCCAGAGGGCTATAGGAAATGCAAAATGGGCCTCTTTGGGAATTTTTTTTTCCTCTTTTGTAAATTTCCACTGTCAAACTAACCCTAAATTTCTTCTACAGGAAACTAAATTCTAGATTTCAAGCAGTAATTGTGTAAACGATAAACTACAACCGTGATATTATTCTGTATCATTTGTGATCTCATGTATATTTGTATTGGGATGTCACAGTTTTGAGTCTGAAGCAGATTCAGCTGATAAATTATTATTTTTTTCTTTATTTTTACATTTCATGCTTGCATTTACTATAGACTGAAAAAACAAACAAACAGGTAAATGTACAATCATAGAAAAATTGTTTAATCGAATTCAACCATTAAAAAACTGTTGAACTCTGTGTTTTTACCAGTTTATGTTATTTACAGTAAATCTATTTATATAATCTGTGACCTGAATATGCACCTACAATTATATTTAAATGTAAACAATGCTCATGTTTTCAGATTAAACACGTTCTGTTATGATTCCAGCTGAAATAAAATCTATAGTTCATTTTCCTTTTAAACTTGATTTTAAACCCTGATTTAAGGTGAACACGTGCACATTTCCATCCCACTGATACAAAACAGATAGTAAAGCATCACCCACAGAAACTCACACCACAGCTTATCGATCATTCCCACAACCTGGCCAATGCCAATGCCAATGTTAGAAACATCTTCATTTTCATTTGTCGTTTAAATAATGACAAATGCATTTTAATCCTGGGAACATTACTGTTTTCCCCAAATAAATAAAAAAACTTTAAACGTACAGTCCAAAACCCAATAAGGTTCCACCAAAAAGCCATTACTGTTCACTTAAACATGTGAGTCCATCATACCCCTGAAGAAAACTATTTTTAAAAAATCACAAAAATGCCAAAACAAGTCTGTTCATTGTGACCAAAATAATGAAGGTTAAAAAAATACTTCCTGCTGAATCCATTTTTTTAATAGTTGAACTTTTTTTTGCTTCCAAAAAAAAAAAAAAACGCGAACACAAACACACACACAGCAAAAGAAACCAACATTCACGCCGAACACCTTTTACATCACGTCGCATTCATTTTACGATCATTTTACGTCACTTTATCGAGTTGAACACGTGTGACGTCATTATACTAACAACCATAAATCAGTGGAGTGTGTCCGCGTTTAACAACGTGTGTATTTGTGTACTTGTGAATAACCAGTGCTGCACTTTCATTAAGTCTTGTATATCTTTTTTTTTTCAAACAAAGTTGTATAGAGATGTGTAGAATTACAACCAGCTTCCGGTTTAAATATGACGATTTGGCGAGTTTTGCGCAGCGATGCGCGTGATTGTTATTATTACATGTTTCCTTTGTTGTCACGAGATTTTTATCAAACGTTAATCCCTCTCACGAGCCGTGACCAGACCCCACAACAAAGAGTATACACACACACACACACACACTCACGCGCGCGCGCACACACACCGCTTTATAAAGTGCCATGCTGCCGGGGTAGTGTAAGCCTTTTTTAAACAAACTCCTTTTTTCTTTCTCGTGCAGTTAAAGTGATTATAAAATCAATACACACACACACACACACACACACACACACACACACACACACACACACACACAAAACCCGTCTCGAGATCAGGAATAAATTATGCGGGAAGGTAACAGGGCCACGGGGCAGCAGCTCCTATTGTTCCGCGTGCCAAATCTTTTTTAGCGGCTCAGAGATGCACTTTGTGCGCGAGCGACACTCGGTTGTGCGGCGCATCTGTTTGGGTGAAGCCCCGCACCGTTCTTTTATTATTCAGAAATAAAGTCGGAAACCTTCTTTCTTTCTTTTTTTTCACACGACTTTAGGCGTGTTTCTCTGCGGGGATTTTACTTGTGCGTGCGTGCGTGCGTGTGTGCATGTGTGTGTGTGTGTGTGTGTGTGTGTGTGTGTGGCGTGTCTCGCCTTTATGTCACGCGAGTGAACAGACCAAGTCGCCTTCCGTCATCAAAAACTACTGAGAAAAAACGACGTCCGTAAACAATCCGCACGCGACAACCGCGGTGTAAAAAAGCGGCTCTCGCGGTTCTGTTCGCGCGCCGCAAAACGAATATTAAAAAAATACACGTTTACATCACTTGAGCTTCAATTCTATTATTTGATGTTATGTTCATGGATGTGTAAAATTAGTTTGCGTGTGATAAATATGCAATAGAAAAAACAAAAACACAAACAAACAAACAATTAAATAAACAATAGTTGACACGCAAAACTTTGCAAAAACAAAACAAAGTTATGCAATATAGTTAGCTGTGTATTAATAAGTTATAAATACTGCAAATACACACATATGTGTGTGTGCGCGTGGGTGTTTGCGTGCGTGTGTGTTATTTTTGTTCTCTTTTTTTACTGCTTTTCAATCCATATTTATGCAATATAATATTTCACACACACACACACACACACACACACACACACACACGCACACGCACGCACGCACGCACGCACGCACGCACGAATAATCCATTTTTGTTAGAAAGCGCAAAAAAAAAAAAAAAAAGAATAATCGCAAATCATGAACCGACCTTCATCCTTTATTTACTCTTTTTTTCCCCTCGCCAGTTAAACGTGACCGCGCGCAGGATGTCTGTGCATAAATAACCAGTTGATTGACATTAAGTCCTAAATTGGATAAACTACGGTGCTCTACTGCGAAGGATTTGGTCTTTTGTCCGCGCGCCTTTCGCAAGCCCTTAATCCTCCCTTCTTTCTTTCTTTTTTTTTTTTTTTGAACGGCGAGGCGCGCGCATTCACGCGATTCATTCCCGACCTCTCAATAGCACAAAGCGCAAGAAAACATACACCTCAATTTAGATTTCATTCTTGTAGCAGCAGTTACTCTTTTTCTCAAAACCGCTCAAAAGGCGCGCGGACATAAAGAGAGCGTCTGGTGACTGCGATTCAATGAGGTCCGAAATTAACATGAGATCAGGAAAAAAATCGTCCTTAACTAGATATAAAAAATATATAAATAATAATAATAATAATAATAATAATAATAATAATAATAATAATAAAAAATAAAAATAAAAATAATGATTAATATATATATATAATTATTTAAAATGAATGCAAAATGTTTTTTTTATTAAAAATATGAATATGAATTATAGTCCATGATACAAATAAAATGCTCAAATTCCTTGGCAGGGGGTTTATTCTTTCTTTTTATTTTGTTTAGTTATAAGTTTAATAGTCATCCTGATTTTTTGTTTGAAAGGCGAAATAAAAAAAACGAATTTAACAACCATTTGAATCAGTTTTTATTTATTTATGTATTTGTTCACTTATTTACTTATTAAAATGTCACTATTGGGATGATACTGAACGAATGATTTAATTCTTTAATTTATATTTCGTTTAAAACCTTTTTTTTTTGCAAAATATGATAAAGTCAAGGTCACTGTGTGTGTGTGTGTGTGTGTGTGTGTGTGTGTGTGTGTGTGTGTGTGTGTGTGTGTGTGTGTTGTGCATGCTTGGACACTATTAGTATGGGAAGGGGGGGGTGATGTGTGCACGTGCTGGTACCTGTAGGTCATCAGCCCCCGGCGGCGGAAGCCCCAGACCGGACCCCGGCAGCAGCCTTTGCTCGGTGTGCACACCGTACTGCGAGCCGTGGCTGACGAGCGACAGGTCGTGGCGTCGGTAGGCGTCCAGGCAGCCCAGCTCGCGCCGCTGCTCGTCCAGGCACGAGGATTTGAGCGCGCGCGCGCCGTGCAGGTTGATGAAGTCGGTCGGCTCGCCGTGGTGGTGCAGCTGCTGGTAGTACTGCTGCGAGTAATACGCGTCGGCGTTCACGGCCGCGTGGTGCCCGTGCTGGAAGTCGTAGTGGAAGGACTGGTGGTGCAGGGGCGTGTACTGGTGGTTGGCGGGGAAGTACGGAGACGCGAACTCGGTCCCGGTCGCCGGGTACGTGAGCGGAGAAGAGGATGAGTACGCCACCGACGAGTTCGCCACTGACTCCAGGCAGCCGAGCTGCATCAACCGGTAGCTGTTTGATCCGTCGTGACGTATCTGTGCAAAAAAAAAAAGAAAGAAAGGAGAGAGAGAAAGAGTGAGAGAGAGAAGAGAGAGCGAGAAAGAGAAAGAGAGAGAGAGAGAGAGAGAGAGAGAGGAAAATAAATATGTGACGGATGTCATTTAAAAAGCGCTCGCAGCGACACCGAGCTACAAGTCGCGCGCTTCTCGTTTTTACCCGAACCGCGTCGTTCTGGGCCTTTTGGCAAACATACACACTTACATGTACACAACACACTCACTCGGTCGATCGTTTTCTCTCTCAACACACACACACACACACACACACACACACACACACACACGAGCCTCAAAGCCTCTCTCTCTTTTTTTTTTAGAGAACTACCTGACGGCGGTGTCAGTCTCGTGCTCGGGAGGGAGAAAACCGGCGCGCGGGTGTAAAAGGGAAAAAAATGCACCGTTTCCCCTCCTTCTGTATTTTCTATCCCTCAATCTATCCCTCTATCACTTGTCTATCAGTTGGTGTGGATGGTGTTTGAGTGATAGTGTGTGTGTGTGTGTGTGTGTGTGTGTGTGTGTGTGTGTGTGGGTGAGTTATTTACAGCGTGCCAAAACTATTAAAATCGTTTGCCCGGTAAGAGACACCGGAGTGTGTCGCCTGGTAAAAACACGAGTGTGAGAATCTGCGAAAAAAAAGCAACTTGTCTATGTGTGTTTAATGGTGTGTGTGTGTGTGTGTGTGTGTGTGTGTGTGTGTGTGTGCGCGCGTGCACGCGCGGTGTGTGCGTGCGCGCGTGTGTGTATATTAATATTTTTTTGACCGACGTTATAAAATCATATACTTAATCCTGATCATTCTGGGCAATAAACACACACACACACACACACACACACACACACACACACACACACACACGACTAGTTTTGCAAACCAGGAGAATAATGAAACATATAATTTGGCAAAATCCTCAGATAAAAAAAAAAAAAAAAAATGAATGCATTTTAAAAATTTAAAAATACCTCCGCATCATGAACCAGTCCCGGGAAGGTCGCTGACATTCTCGCGCTTCCAGACAAAACTCCGCGGATTTATCCTCGCGCTCAGAAACGAAGGGAGGAAGGAAAGATGGAAGGAAGGGAAGAAAAGAAAGGACGGACAGAGAGGAGACAGGGAGCAAAAATAAAGAAATCCGCCGGAAAAAAAAACACGGGTGAAATCGTGGCCTGTCTGAGTCGGTAGTCGGTGGAAAGTGCGCGCGCGTGTGTGTGTCTCTCTCTCCCCACTGCACCGGGCGGCTTCCTGGCTCGGATTATGTACTTGCCGGGGTTTTTCTCCGGCTGATGTCGTAGGTCCCTTGGTAATATAGAAGTTTTGAAAATTAAGCATCAGCATTGAGGAATGGGAGGACAATAGAGAGAGAAGGAGCCTCATCCCTGGAGACACGGAATAAATATTGTATCTTCGCCTAATAAGGAACCGAGCGCGCGCTTTCAACATGTTTTGATGATTTTTTTTTTTTTTCCCAGTTTTGCGCCGACATTTTTTTTTGTTTTGTTTTTCAAATTTTTGGTATTTTTTCTTTCTTTCTTCCTTTTTTTTGCAGCAAAAACGTAAGTTTAGTTTCGTATATATCGAGAAAGAAGAAAACATTTTTAATGCACGAATAAAAACATTTTATTATACATGAGCTCGTGAACGAATTCGTGTTTGTTTTGTCGGATTCTTTTTTTTTCTTCTTTCTTTCATTCTTTTTTTTTTACTCGCACGCGGTATGCTTTTGCAGCAAGAAACGTAATAAACACGTGAATATGATATAAAACCGCTACAACTGTTAATAATAATAATATTAATAATAATAATAATAATAATAATAATAATAATAATAATTGTGGACCTTTTTTTTTTTTTTTTTACATATCACCAGGAAAATAGGGCGACAAATTAGTGCATTTAATACCGAAAAATTACAGCAAATTAAATTGATTTTATTTGAATATTGAGTTTAAAATCAAGTCAAAAAACAAAAACAAAAACACACACACACCAGCTTTTGCACACATTTAACACATTTTAACATTGTGGCTGGAATCTGTGGCGTCTTTTTTTTTTTTTATTCCGTTTTGGGTTTCGGCCAAACCTCTTTTCTTCTTCCTTTCTTTTCATTGAAAAAAAAAAAAGAAATAGATTGACTTCTCGCTCTCCGCCGGTCAATCTCAAGCTTTATGGCCGCTAAGTGGACCGTATCAGACTCGCTTTTTGTTGGACAAGAACAAAAAAAAACAACATTTGCGTCCTCGCCCCCTCCTCCTTTTTTAAAGAACGATTAGCGTGCGCTTGTGTGTGTGTGTGTGTGTGTGTGTGTGTGCCCGCGCGCGAGTGTGTGTATGTGTATATATGAGTGTGTATGTGATGGGGCTTCCTTTCCGTCTCTCAACTCGTTCTCTGGTTTCGGTCAAATGAGCTCGCCTCTGAGGGTATGCTCTGTCAAACACACACACACACACACACACACACACACACACACACACACACACACACACACACACACACAAGCGCTAATCGTTCATCTGTAGCTCTTTCTTTAACATCTAATATTATATTTGGTAACTGGTGGTACTGAAGGGTCATGTTGTATATTGGTACCGAAAGGGTACTGAGGGCACTGTATCTTCCGCTGCTGTGGTACTCTTTCATATGTTTAAGAGGAATAGAGAAAATGATTGACGGGTTTTAGATGAAAGACATGAAGGTGCACTTGGTACTAAAGCATGGTTAGGTACCTTTTGGTACCCTTTTTGTGCACCAGTTGCGCATGGCATTTTGCGCGTGTGTGTGTGTGTGTGTGTGTGTGTGTGAAACCATGGCCTTACCCAGGTCAAATCCACGCGCCGCCCCACCCAGCACGTGAGCTCGGTGCTCGGTGGCGGTTTGTAACTTATCAACAAAAAAATCGTGATTTTGTTGGTCGGTATTCTCGAGTCAGCAGTATTTATTCATATTTATTAATATATAAATCCACAACGATGATCATTTCATCCTTACACAGTGCCAATGAAACGTCATTACAAACTTTTTTTTCTCATTTTCCAAAAATTTCACGACACAAGTTACCGTCAAGTCACGTGACAAGCTCAGTCCCCGTCCAATCACGTCAGGGACCGGCGATTAACGTTCTCACCATTATGTTTGTTTATTTGTTTGTTTAGCCAATTCTAACCCAAATAAATGTCACATGAGTGGTTTTGGGTGTATGAGCCCCCGAACAATCCATCGCATAAAATTGTCTATAATCTGCATCTACATATAAATATGCAAATAGTCTACAAGTTCTCTGAGGAACAATTGGTGCTCAAAAGAACTTTAGAGTTTTCCGCCACTGTCCAGATGTGTGTAGGTTCTCCTTAAAGTTTGACTTATTATTATTATGAAAGATTCCCAGGTTCAGAGTGCTGGCTATAGTGCATGAGAGTGTTTAGAGGAGTATTCAATCAAATACACACCGAGTGGGTTTTCACAACAACAACAGTATATATATATATATTATACTTTTTATTATTTAAATTAAACTGCATGATTGTGAACGTGTGAAATAAAGAAACTATTACTACAACAGAAGTAATAATAATAATATTAATAATAATAATAATAATAATAATAATAATAACAATAATAATAATAATAATAATAATAATAATAATAATAATAATATACACAAATCTGGAATAAAATTCTATTAATAATAACGATCATGAAAAGGGTCTCTGTAATCGTGGGCACGATGAGAGCGCGAGAGAAGCAGCCCTCTCACGCGAGGGATTAAATTTGCGCTTGCACGGTGAGGAGCGAGAAGGAAGTAGAGAGAGAGAGAGAGAGAGAGAGAGAGAGAGAGAGAGAGATTGCACTAGTTGCTCTGTACGGCTTTAATAATGCGGCTTAGCGCGCGGAGTCCCGCACAAACCCCTCGCGCTGCCATATGCACGCTGTACTGGCCCCGGCTCGCTCCATCTGTCAGACCAATACACACACACACACACACACACACACACACACACACACACACACACACACACACAGTCTGTATGCTGTATGCCCTGATGGATCGGTAGACGGTTTAAATCCGACACGAAGCTCAAAACTCCAAACTGAAAGATTAAAAGGAGGAGATGAAGATAAACAGATGCAAATATGAAGCCGAAGAAAGATTGGATTTAATAGATTGGATTGGATTAAAAGGCACCCCCAGCAGACTGTGAGGAGCCAATCATGTCCTGCACAACTTCTACCCCGTTCTGACAAGCGGAAGTGCAAAAAAACCGACAATAAAATCTTAGTAATGTTATAATGAAGATGAACTCAAATTAAAGATGGCACCAATGTTGTGGATCCAATGTTCAGATCATTATCGTGATCAGACTGACCTGGTTCTGATTCCAATGTAGAAATATTTTGTGGAATGAAACGTGTATTTTCTGTTTTTTAGATTTTGGATTTCCATTATATTAAATGTAAAAAGTTTGTGGACACGTGACCATAAGATTCCTATGTCCCCTCATTAGTCCCCATTTGGTGTTTGGAAACTGAGGTATAGGTGAAGTGAGGAGGTCTGGGGTTCCATTTCAGTTCATCACAAAGGTGATCAATAGGGTTGGAGCTCTATAGTAGATCTCTTCCAACCCATGGAAAGCATATCTTCATGGTGCACAGGGGGCACCATCATGCTGGAAAACGTTTTGAAGTGAAGGAAAACATCATTTGATTTGATTCATTGGGTTTATCCAAAGTCAGAAAAGCTCAGGTTGGTGTCGCTACTCAGATCTGATGGGTTTGTATTATTTTTCAGGCTAAATTAAAAATTAAATGAAACTAATGCAAAATTAAAAAATGACGTCAACTTCCTGTTTTTTGTTTGTTAATATGTTTGTTAGATCCATGTTTGATCCATATTCACTTATTATAGATCTCGGGATAAATTTAGTTGAATGCTATTAGAATGAGAAGTTTGTCTCGTACGACAAAAGTGGTAGCTATGATACAGAACAAGCGCTGACTCCGCCCCCAAATCCAAGCATATGAAGTTTGTTTTTTAATCAACGATCTTTATCAACTGTAATTTTTATATAATTGCAGACTTCAAATGAGCACAAGTTTCCCCTCAAAGGCTTATCAATATAAGATCTATATAAAATCTACTTTGATTTTCTAGATCAAATAAAAGTGTTAAAAAATGAGTTCCGAGAACATTTAGATGGATGTTGACACAAATAAAAAAATTCTATTATAAAATTAATATATACTTTTTAATTATAAGATTGAGGTGCGACACAATAAAGTGCTCCTCAAATGTTCCTCAAAGGTTTAATAGTGTTTAAAGTTATCTAGCAGTACTTTGTCCTCATATTATTCTCCTCCAGGAACTTCAGGATTTCTCTTTAAACAGGTCAAATGTGAACACACAAAAATCATTCGTATTTTTTTTTTTTTTTAAAGATGTGATTTTTCTGAATAGAAACTGAATGGATGTTAATGATGATGACTGTTGTTCTTGGTCTATTTTTCAATCTCATCCAACAGTTTATAGAGCGCTCATAAGCGCTCATAACGTCACGGCGGTGTCCGTTAACTGCGCTAAATCACGGCTGGGGCAATTAATGATCCGCCTCAGAATAACAATCACTACATAAAGTTAATCCTCGTTTTGACCTATATACTCCGACACACACACACACACACACACACACACACACACACACACACACAAGTTTATATTTTAATACAATTAGAAGAGGGAAGGGCCAGACATCCAGATTGGAGATAAGTGAATGTAAAATTAATTTCTCTTCATGGATGTAAAGACCGAGACACAAACCATCAGATATTTAATAAAATAAATTATTAAAGATTAATTAATAAAAGCTTAGGATGCTAAAAGTGTTATAAGACAATTCTCTCATATTTTATATGATTAGTAAATCTGAGTGAATTATATTTCAAGCATATTATATGACAAATGGACTAAGGTGCAACACTGCTTTACTAATATAGGGGGCAAATACTTTAGTGAGGCCATCACCAAAATCAAAATATCAAAATCTGGAAATAAAATAGTAGCTTTTTTGGGGAGGTGTAGCATTTCATTTACACAATGATGGTGCAAAATATCATTTATTGTAGCATAAACAATAATTAAGTAAAAAAAAATAAATATTAATAACTATTCAATTCAATTTTAATTCATTTTTATTTGTATTGCGCTTTTAACAATGAACATTGTCTCAAAGCAGCTTTACACAGATAATGTGGTGATAAAAAGTGAATATGTTCTTTATAAGTGTAAGTTTGTCCCTGATGAGTGAGGCGACTGTGGTGAAGGAAAAACTCCTCGAGACGGCATAAGGAAGAAACCTTGAGAGGAACCAGACTCAAGAGGGAACCACATCCTCATCTGGGTTGCACCGAATGTCCATTTATTATGTCTGGAGTCAATGTAGCAGACTGTTGACAATACCAGTCCAAATCCATCCTTAAAGCTTCCGTTCCTACTCCATAATTTCATGGAACCCCAGGGTTTTGATGAGAAACATCTCCAGCTGCACAGAGTGGCCTCCAATCGAAGAGAACGAATCTCCGACTAGATTTTTCTACTATATTTATATATTGTGCTTTAGATTACTCCACTGTAGCAGTATGTTTAAACCCCAAAGTTCATTGGAAGACTGATTCATTTTGGGAACCGACAATGAATGTGTAATATCTTACCTTTCACTTTATTTGAGAATCTCATGATTTCTCACTATTATCAAGGTTAACATACTTCTGGTGAGATCGTTCATGGAGTAAGGATTCTCTCGTTTTGTGTATGTGTGTAAAATTATAGAAAACTCTCTCCTTATGAAGGTCTGATGCTCAGGAGAATGGAACACTGAACTACATCAATTATTCACATATAGTTCTCATCCATCTCTTCTTTCACTTTTGCTTATTTATGTTCTTTCAAAACCAAGTACTGTTGCACCTTTACTGAAGTAATATTTAAAGAAGATATTTTTACTGTTACCCAAGGACAGGAACGGGGTCCAACACAAAGCGAACCATGAAAAGTAGCCTAAATATTGTAGATCATCAGTAATAATTTAATCAGTAATAACTCCTCAAAACTAAAAACTTGTGTGCCAGGTGCCAGAGGCTGGTGATATCTGGGTCCTAACTTCAGTACTGGTTAAACTGGACAGCTGGTGGACTACAGACAAACTGTCAATCCATTGCAGGACATTTCTGCCATTGAAAAGGATCAATAAAGTAATCAGAAGTACAGAAGCAGAAGTAGAGAAGCTCAGAAAGTACAGTACAGACACATATAACAGCGGTTAAATCCCTGATAATTAATCCCTAATCAAAATCCAAGCTTCCTCAAGATTAGCTATGAGTTCACTGACCCAGATCAGGATAATCAAGTAGTGTGTAACGACTCTGCAGCTGTTCCCTGGCAACCAAAGCCACTAAATATACATATAAACTGAAATAGTAAACCTCCTATCAGTGGTAATGGTTAGATCTTTAACTGTGTTTCATTTGGGAAGAAAATGCTAAGTATTTTGGGGTCTCCTGATGTGATTGCAATTCTTGAATTCATTCATAAAACAATGCAAGTGTTGGTTGTAGTGATGTCCATGTGAAATCCCATGATTTCCAATTTCTGCTCCAGGGCTTCCAACTGATCATTTAAAAATGGTGGAATGTTTACAGGTGGTGCTGTCATATGCTCCTTATAATGACAGTTGATGGTAAATAGGTCGAGAAGGGATCAGAGAAATGATGTATGTATCAGAACAAGCATTAAAAAAATGACTTCTTTCCTGATCTAATGCTGGTTTCTCATCTCCCAGGAATTTCTTTGGGATGCCGAGTTTACAATTATGAAAATTGAATTAAACACAAGCTCTGGTGTTTTTTTTTTGTATAATTTATTTAAAGGTGCAAAGGGGCTGGTAAACTTATTTAAATTAGGATGTTATCACAGATAATATATTCAAAACGAGAATAAATAAAA